>NW_027554189.1:1045000-1345000 GCF_045843805.1 Urocitellus parryii
CAAAGAAGAGAAGCAATCTTTTGATCTTTTTTAAGTTATTGGTATCTGGAGTTTCTATTGTTTGCTTCTAAACCAAGAACACAAATTTGGATCTTTTCTTGTTTTATCACCTGCCCTAAATGTTATTAGCTTCTCTGTTATTTTAACTCTATCTGCACGGTACAACTTATGCAAAGATTTAGTTTCCATTTCATTATCAAGGCAGCATGTGTCTGTGGTCAGAAAGACATAGATATAATGAATATATAATTAAAGGAAAAGTTATTCATCATAGGTAAAGAGAGTATATTTCACCATCATCAATAAAAACAGTCAATACCTTATGCTTACTGCTTCAGTGAGTTGCATATATGAAGATGAATGAGAGTAGTACCTCCAACCAAATACTGTATGTCAGAAAATCCACAGGGCAAAGAAACTGTGCTTTAAATAATGAGAAGCTTGTGCACATAATAGTCTCAGCTTCCATTTGTACTGAGATTAAATTCATATTTGGTGTAGGCAAGAATTTCTGGTCATGCATCTGCAAACTCATTTGCACAGCAAAATATCCATAGGTACAAAGGTTATATTGAAGTGATATCCATGAACTTACTTCCTGCAAGGCATTTCAAGAGGTAAAAGGAAATATAACCTGTAAGCCAAATCAAAAATATTTCTTCAAGAGCTAAAGAAAGTTTCTGTTAAACAAGGCAAAATCTAAAATAAACTGGAGAACTGTCACTTATAAAAACCCCTTATTTTTTGTAGGGGTATCTGGAATTTTTAAAGTTATTTTTTATTGGTGCATAACAATTATACAGAGTAGTGGGTTTTATTGTGGCATATATGAATATACACATAACCACCAGTATCACCCTCATCCCTCCCTTATTCTGTCCTGAAATCTCCTTCCTTTAGCCTATTGCTCTACATTATATTTTCCAGCTATCTCCTTTTTCCTTTTATCTCTCTTGTTTCCATATGTGAGAGAAAATATATGATCCTTGACTTTCTAACTCTGGCTTATTTTACTTAATATGATGCTTTGCAATTCCATACATTTTCCTGAAAATGACATAATTTCATTTTTCTTTATGATGGAAAAAAAAACTCCATTGTGTACATATACCACATTTTCTTTATCTAACCATCTGTTGTTGATGGACACCTAGTTTGGTTCGATTATGTGGCTATTGTGAGTTGTGCTTCTATAAACATGGAAAACCCTTTATTTTTCTGCAAAATAGAATTTTAAAAGCAGAACTAATGTTTTTCCACTCAAATCTTGATGATCGTTCAGTTAATTGGATACGGTTTTAGTCATATTGGATGATATAAAATATACTTTAAATTATTTCTCTATTTAAAGTGACCTTTGTTTGAAATTTGTTTCAGGCAAAAATCTTATTACACATTTCATAATGAGGATATTATTCCAAAATCAGTGAAGGAAAATTTTAATATGAACTTGTTTAAAAAATGAAAATTCATTTGGTTAATTTTGTGTTTTTCCCTAATAATCTTTTTAGTCATTCAGTTGTTCAGTGAAGAAACCCCTAATTAGCAATGCTCTGGATGAAACCCAGTTGCTCACATATTCCAGGGATGTGTTCCATGACTGAGCCACATCCCTCGCCCAGGAACCCTTAATTCTTCTTGCAACCATTACCTTAAGTCCAGTCAGTGATATATAAATTTTAAATTCTAAGCTATGTTTATCTTTCCAGTTATATGGTTTATCAGCTTATCATTTTTGCAAAACAGTAATAACTGTTTGCCCAGGAATCCATAGCAGTGGCAGACATTTTTTTAGAAAATTTAACAAGATAAAGAGGGGGGAAATTAGCATATCCATGAAATCTTAGTAAGTCATTATTTGTGTATTTCTCGTGTATGATACTTCTTTGGTATAGATCATGCAATGGTTATAGAAAATAAATAAGGTCCTTCACTTTACTTTTAGTAATCACTGTAAAGAAATTAGGAAATAGATTTGAAAACAGTACAAACCTACTACTTCGAGAACTTTGAATGAAGCATTGATTTGAAGATTAATGCTGAGAGTTACTATACTTTTTGGACAAATAAATGCACCAGAAAAATTCTGGAGAGACGTAAAAAATGAACTTTTGTGACTAATTCCCAACACCTGATAAGATGTGATAGCTCTGATGCATACAAACCTAGCAAGCTTCCTTTCAGAGAATAGTGGGAAACAGGGCTGTTGCCACAAAGATTTTACTTCAAGCATTGAGGAGAATACTTCTAAGCACAGCACTGATCTGCTTCTACAGTGTAAGGAAGCCCAGTAGATTTAAGTCACTTCCTCTCTTCCATGAGTTTTTGTCCAAACATACAGTTTAGAAAGCAGGCAACTCCTAGATTTCTACCCTGTCCTTAGCCCATACCTTAGCAATATAATGACAAGGTAAACAGACCTAGAAGGACTTATATCCACCATAAACCTAAGCCTAGCTCTTAGAGAATACTTTGGATTAAATATGTTCCTATAACTATCTGATTCAGACAGCTAAATCAGTCCCTGGTATCTGGGAATACATAGAAGAGAAATTCTACACATGTTCCAAAGACTACCATAAAAACATAGCCATTAAAATATTGACAGGAACCTTAGAGCCTCATCTCTCTTTAACCCACAAGATGAGAAAATGAGAGATCAGAGAAACTGTGAATCACCTAACTTGAAAATAAATGACATGGGAGAGCATACAAAGAGAATCAATAGACCCTGCCCTACACCAATTTCCTTATGAACAACTTTTATTTCTTTAATTGTTATCAACTTCTCTTCATAAAATTCTCTTGTTTAGTTCTTGGTTAATACACTTTAAATATTTTTATTTGATTTTGACCACATGAGATAAATATTTCATTTATTTATACCATCTCTCAGCTATTCTGTCCACATTCATAAGTTACGTTTGTAAATTCATATGGCATAAATTTCTGTTAATTTTTTATAGTATCACTTGAATCCACTTTATATTGCTATCTAACATTCAAATTCTGTCAAATTAATGTTTAAATTTTATCAGAGTTGTTAAGATTCTCAGTCTGTATTAAAATCTTGACAAAAATATCAACTAGCAAATTGACTAGCATATTCTGCTATTTATTCTTTAAATTTAGAATGTCACATTATTGTTTCCTTCTAAACATAATATGTTCAGTAGAAGATGGCATGTAATTTTTGTTTTCTTCTTGGATTTTACCATTGTATCTGTCACCATGGAGTGGGGTAGAGACAACATTTATGATTTGGGAAGAAGGAAAACAGAATTGTTACTCTGAAAATGTGTTATTTTGTGTAAATTATATTTCTGTTACTCAGCTCTTAAAGTTATAAAATGCGATATTCACTTAGGATAATCTCCCATTGTTTCCAGTTCTAAAATTATGACTTAGAACCAAATTATATTGTTAAGTCTAATTTTATATTATTATAGTTTGTTTCTGGCTAATTTACCTCATTATGTACTCAATCATCAAGAATTATGAATATAGAGAAAATAAAATGCATGTGCTCAGAATTTCCCCTGAGCGTGTGTGGAGGCTGGTGTGGGATTGGGAATAAAGAATTGCTGTTTGAACCTAAAAAAAAAAAAAAAAAAAAATGCATGTGCAAACTGTTTATTTTCTTAAACCTTTCCTACAAAGCTATAAATCATCTGTAGTAAAATGCCTGAACAGTGGGAGAATGGATGACTATATTAATTTCTTAACTGCTTCTCAACACTCATTACCGCCACCCACTCTGCATGTCATCTAGAAATTAACATTTCTACTATTAGTTTTATTGTAGATACCTTCTTATTACCATAAAATTCTACATCCTAAAACTGCATGATTTAATATCATGTGATTATCAAATCAAAAAATTTAACACTAACAAAGACAAACTCTCAATTGTATACAATAAATAACCAGCATTTCTTTCTTTGACCCTAAACTATGCTATTGATGACTTTTTTATATACCTTTATACAATAGCTTCTTATGAAAAATGCCCATAAGCTACTCCCTACGGACTTTCTGTTTTAGGCAAGGGTACATGCCAAGTTTATTCCAATGAATAGAGAAAATCTGGGAAGTGAGTATGCTCAGAAGCAACTTTGAACTAATGATGAATAGTGAAAATATCTAGTTTTGTTGCTCTGTTTGCAAACATATTTGTGATATGTTCTTCAATATCTTCTGCAGCTTAGCAGCAAGTTTGAGATCCAGTTATTCACAGTAACATTATGCTCAATATTATACATTTTATTGGCTTAGTTATAGACCTTTTACTCTTGAGATCACCTACCTTATTCAAAGAAACTACTTTTCTTCACACCCATTTTCTCAGCACACAGCTCTAGGAATACCAAACTGAAGATATTTAGTACTTAGTAATTTTTCATTGAGTCAAGCATTCCTTATGAGATTCTGAAGTTGTTCATTCACTTGACAGAAGGCAGCAATGATTGCTACGATTTGAATGCTTTTGAGTCGCCCATGTCCTTATGTTGAAATCCTCACTAAGGTGATTGCCATAAGATCTGGAACCTTTGAGAGGTGATTAGGTCATGTGGGAAAAGCTGTCATGAATGAAATTATTGCTGATATTTTTGAATATGGTTCCCTGATATTCCAAAGTTGAAATTTAATCACCAATGTGACAGTATTAAGAGGTAGGAATTAAGAGAGGGTATTAAATGGCAACTAAATTATGAAGGTAGACCTCTCCCTTGTACAAAAGTTAAAAGGTAGCTCTTTGTTTCTTCTACTAGATGCAGATGCAGTAAGTGACACTATGATAGAAGCAGAAACAGCCTCACCAGATACCAAATGTGCTGTCACCTTCCAATTTCTGAAACAGTGAGAAAATAAGCTTATGATCTCTTTAAATAAATTATCCAGTCTCAGGTGTTTTGTTAAACAAATAATGAATTATAGAGTTTGTCCTTACAAAAGAGGTATGAGAATCACCCATCTCTTCCACTACATAAGGTTAGAGTAAGAAGACTACCTACAAGAAAATGGGTTTCACCAGACACCAAATCTGATGGCACTTTCATCTGGGACTTCTCCAAGATACAAAGTCTATTGTATTTTGATATAGCAGTCCAAAAGTACCAAGGTTATTACCTATTGCTCTTGGTAAGTGGAGTGATGTTAATCCCTTTCACATTACAATATTATATAATATATATATATATATATATATATATATATATATATATATATATATATATATATATATATATTATAAAGCCAAGGTTCTGTTAAGAAAGAAGTAAATTGTGAGATCTAGAAAGAAGATATTCTATAAGTTTGAGAAATTTGAACCTCCAGGGTCTTTTCTAGAGAAACACTCCATTTTCCTTTGCTAAAGAATCACCTTGCCTTACTAAAAACTATAGAGACACTTCAGAGCTGAGACATATGCCTTGTAGATGATACTTGATGTTGTTAGCATCTCCCACCAATTTCACTCATTATTTCTAGATTAATAAGTAGCTTTGAGTCTCAGCAGGGTCAGAAAAAGCTACTACTACTTCTTCTTGGGAGGATAAATATTATTCAACAAAAATTTCAGAGCATGGCTACTGATATAGTTGGATATCGAATGCTTTAAAAAACCCCTCCATGGTGCTATTAGGACTTGTTGGAAACTTTGAGAAGCAGAGCTAGTGGAAGGTGTTTTAGTCATGGGAGGTGTGACCTTAAAGGGAATCATGCAACCCTGTTATCTTCCTCTCAATCTCTTTTTCTTCCTAAGAAGGATATGAATTTTATTCTACCGTATGTTTTCACAATGAGGTACTCTCTGACCACAGGGCCCAAAAGATGTGGCCAACCAATCATGAACTGGAACCTTGAAAAATACACAATTTTTTCTTTAAATTTGATCATCTCCTATAATTTGTTATATGTAACCAAAAACTGACTAATGCATCTGCTACATACTGGAGCATTTCTAGAGGAAATTGTAAAATATGCTTGAGAATGAATCCTCAGAATGCTAAATTGGGGGAAGGGAGAAGAACTCAAATTTTATGTAGGATAATGACTTCATTTGGAGAAGTTTTCCATAATTTTAAATTGAATACCTTAATAAGAATATCTAGAGATATTTTGAATAATATATTGTGACAACTTCTTAGAGCTTGAAAGCAACTATTGTCTTTTGCAAATAAAGTGGCAGTGCTGGAATTGTTCACATAATATTGGACATACTCTTGCCATCTGATATTGTAATTTACTGTGCAAGACCATATGACTTGCAAGATTACTGTTCCCAAGGAGGATGTTATGATTTGGTTCTGAAATGTTCCCCAAAAAACTTCTGTGATGAAAGTATGGTCCTGAATGCAGCAAAGTTCAAGTGGTTCAGCTTTTAGAAAATGATTGGATCTTGAGGTCTATAACCTCATTGGTGGATAAAACCTCTTGATATATTAACAATTTGAAGGGACAACTAGATGCTAACTATATGCAGGTAGGTTATGTATTATGTATTATTGTATTTCCCTTAGGAAATAGGTTCTGAAGGCTATGGGGGCTCTACCTTGTTCCTGCCTTTTCTCTCTCTTTCTCCCCTTCCCATTTGCCATCAGCCGAGCAGCTCTTCTTCACCATCCCCTTCTACTGTAATTTGCTCAATTGCCTCATGATGTTTCTACAATGAAGTCAGCCAACCACGGACTGAGACCTCTGATATTGTGAGCCAAAAAGTAATTTTCTTCCTCTAAGTTTTTCTTGTCAAGTATTTTGTTCACAGCAATGAAAAACTAACACAGAAAACCTAAAACAATGAAGGTGCTATCAATATTAAGGAGGCCTTTTCCAGAGATTGGATTGATAGCAGCATATGTACTA
Source organism: Urocitellus parryii (assembly GCF_045843805.1). Taxonomy (NCBI): domain Eukaryota; kingdom Metazoa; phylum Chordata; class Mammalia; order Rodentia; family Sciuridae; genus Urocitellus; species Urocitellus parryii. The sequence goes on from NW_027554189.1 coordinate 1,051,865, forward strand.
TGAAACTTCACTCCAAATCATAAGGGGACATAGAATTCCAGGGCAATTGAAGCTGATGGTGGAACTTGATTGCCAGAGATAAAGTGAACATAATTACCATAATATACAGAAAGATTGGAGTGTCAAAAGGGGACTCTGACATGGACAAGCAATGAGGTTATTACCCTTTATAACTGAAAAATATCAAAAACAAATATCCAAGATTTCAACCACCCATACAGAAAAATGCCAGAATCCAGAACTGAATTTTTTAGCCTAAGCCAGCTCTCAGACACCTAGTATCTGAGAGGAATGGAAGAGATTAATCCCTTTCCACATTATTTTTTGTGATATATCAGGGAAAATATATAGTAGGTATTCTTATAATTCTTTGCCAAAAGAGCCTAGGGTCATATATTACAGTAACTATACAGTAAGAAAAGTAAGAAAATGTAGAAATATACAAGTAACTGTGGGACATACTGAGTAGAATTGGAATATTGAATAGCATGTGGTCTTAGAAGGGGAACATCAGTTGGCTCCTGAGAATGAGTACAAAGTGTGTATTTGTGTCTTATGTAAATTCCCACCAGAATGAATCTTCACATAGAAGATACTAAGCCACCAAGAGGAAAGAATGACTATCCAGTGGACAACAACTGTCCTTTGTTTTCTGTCACATCAGTGCTATCATTTTAGATCCATGGATGAAGGAATCTGTGTTAGTTAGTTGTTTTATTACTGTGACCTAAATACCTGACACAAACTTAAAGGAAAGGTTATTTTAACTAATGGTTTTTGAGATTTCAGTCTATGATCAACTGGCTCCAAAACAGAAATATCATGGTAGAAGGGTGTGGCAAAGGTTCATCACACCCAGAGACAGAGAAAGAGAAAGACAAAGGTGCCATGAACAAGATATAACTCCCAAAGGTATTCCCTTAGTGGCCCACTTCCTCTGATAGCTCCCCACCTTCTGCAGTTTACACCACTTTCATAAAATCAATTCAAAGTATTAATCCATCACATAGATTACTTCACTGATGAGGTTATAGTCATCATAATCCAATCATTTTCAAAAGTGCCATTTCTGAATGTTGCAGCCTTGTGAAATTCAGCACACCAGACTTTGAGGGACATTCCAGATCTAAAGCATAACAAATCTGAAAGCAAGATATAAGGTCTGAATCAGCAACACTGAGCTAATCTGCTGTTCATATACTGACCATTAGTATGTTACCAATGCTTTAGGAATCCAAGATGTTACTGAGAGCAAGTTACAATGTTACTGACTCAATTGGATACCTTCTACCCTAGAGGGAAGCATCATGTCCTTATGGAGATGGATGCATATTTCAGGTATTGATATTAACCACCCACAAATCCATGGCCAACAGAATTACTACATGTTCATAAGGTGTCTGATATTGAACTCATGTCCACATAGTACATGGGGTACCTATGGGTGCTTCATTATCCAATGTTATTTGTGAATCAACAATTGAAGTAAATATAGTCTCACAAAGGCACAGAAAACACGAGTTCAAAATTCTCTCTAATGAAGTTTTGGCTGGCCCTCTGGAAAAGGACCTGCACTAACAGTAGCCATCACCTAAATAAGGACCCTGAACACTTCAGCAATCATTCAACCCATTAATTTTCCTGTCAAAAGTTCTTTTCCTTCTAAGAAACTATGACCCCAATCATTTTGAAGGACCAGTGGCATTGAAGGATGAATATGAGTGGATGCATAAATACACAACAGTGGAAGTCAATGGAACCATTCTGGGCCATATCTACATGACACTGATATAGACTCTGCCTTATGGATTCTTAGTGTGATCACAAGATAAAGCCAGAGCTTTAAGAATTTGCTCAGCCTGTAAGCAGTGCAAGCCTGATTTGTTGGGGAAAATTATTCCATTCTTTATAGAATGAGAAGTTTGATAAATCACGTAGCATCCTCTGAGAGTGAGGAAACTCTTGAGGCATAGTCAAAATATTTTCTAGAATTCCCTAGCAGACCTGAAATCCAGACATTTGCTAGCAGTAATCTACTCGAAAAACATTCTTTGTTGGAATTCTTCTCTCTTCTTCTTTTTTTTTCAATTTCTTTCTTCCTTCCCCTGTTATCTCCCAAATAAACCATTTATATTTAAATCCCAGCTCATTGCCCATTTGTGGAAAAATAAAAGTTGTGGAAGGGATCTTACCTTCCTTTGAATGACATTAAAATAAATCTAATTAAGGTACAATATACTCTCAGGACTATTTTCCTCTGGTGTCTTGCCTTTCTGTGCTGAGCCTCCAGCAATATTGCTGCCCTTTAAATGTCTACTGTATTAATCAAGGCACATATTTTGGCCTCTCTTCAATATATATCTTGCATTATCCATTTTTAAAAATGTGTTTAAAATTCTATTTTATGTTTTTATCCTAATATAAATAATATAATATAAACACATAATTGATAAAAAAAATATATTCATGTTTTTTAACAAATCCTGCAGCATTTCTTGGACCTATAGAAAATGAAGATCTGTCTCTTGTGAGTGCATCAGTATCAGCTCATACTCTTAATGTGATGAACTGAACTTCTAAACAGCTGATTAATCCTAAAGTTAATGAAGTCTGAAAGAGAACAGTGAGTACTCTATCTCTGCTTTCTTCCTCTTATTTAATTAGTTTATGAGTGATGTTTCTTATGATGTTCTACTTAAATATCAGAGATAGAAATTCATAGGATCTACTTAGTGTAGTTCCCTGGCACCCGTTTACATGATAATGGTTAACACTGGACTTTATTCTTTGAAACCAAAGTATTGCTCTGGTCATCATATATCCTCTTTCTTCTTATACTAATAGGGAACAATTTCCTAATGCTGCTTTAACAATTTACTATAAATTTAAACCAACACAAATTTATTATTTCATACCTCTGAAGACCCCAATACAAAATGTATCTCAGTGGCTTAAAATCAAGGCGTCCTCAGGGCTGCATTCCTTCTGGCTGCATTAAGGGAAGATCCCTTTCTTTTTTCAGCACTCTCTTTCAGCTCCTAGAGACCTCCTACCTTCCTTGCTTACAGCTCCTCCCTTCAGATTCAATCAAACAGAAACAGCTTCAAATCGGTCTCTGACTCCTACTCTTTACTTTACGGGTTTTTAAATTACTTTGGGCCTGCCTGGGTAATCCAGGATAACCCCTTTATAAGAGGATATGATTAACAAATTTAGTTTCACCAGCGATGTTAAGTCATGCTTTTTTTTAATGTAACATAACACATTATGGTCTAATAAGCAATTGAAAATGGCTTTGTTCCTTATTATTAAAGGAATTTTAATAATATTTTAAGCATCCACATTCATTGTCTTGTGCAATGGATCTTCAATATGTCCTCTGCTTTTTATGGACATATTGTAGCATTTTCTGCAATATTTCCTGCAGCTCTTCTGCACTTTCCACCTCCATCATGTGGAATATCAACATTTACAATAGACACTAAATGACTATAGTAGCCCTCCTCTAACTTCACAAATCAAACATGGTCACATTGAACAGCACCATTATTTTCACATTATTTAGTTGTTCTTAGTCTATATCCTTAATGAGTGTTCATGCTTGATAAATACAGAGACAAAAAATAATATTTTAAAATATTTTTAAAATATATAATTGGTAGGGTTTACAGTTACAATTGATATATTTTATTTCCTTTTTAATAGTGAAAAATAGAATTGAGTTTTTAGTTTATTGCATTTAGATTAAATTATTCTTTGTTAATTTGTTATAGTCACTCTGAGAGAACAAAGAACAGGCTAAGCAGAATCACTTGCACACACAAGAAATCCAAGGTAGGTGATGGGAGAAACATCCTCTTCCTTTATATTACACAGCTTCATTGGTTTGCCCCTTTATATCATCAGCAAACATCAGAAACAACAATTGAATTATCATGGCAGCATGAATTGGCTGCTTCGGGATGTTTGTTCATGAGGAATCTTTGTGCGTGAGAACTACCATCCTGATTTGCTGGCACTGAAGTAATTTTAAATATGTGAAATTTCAGTGTTAAAATCAGAAATTTCTAGGAAAACTGGATTGAGTTACATATGTCTCTATCTGTAAAATCATGATTGACAGATTTAAAACAAAAATTGTTTACATATTCTGTCCTAATCTTATATTAAACAATCTTTTTCTCTTCCTTCTTCCTTCATTCACTTTTCTATCTTCCTCTCTGTCATTTTTCCAATTAAGCAACAGGAATTTGGGAATGTTATCACTGATCACAGTCCAATTCACCCCCCTTGCCCCAATTCCTGTTTCAAGATTTGCCAGTTTTGAAGAGCAAGAGAGAAGCCAAGAGTGAAAGTGGGAATTTGTGATTTTAAACTATGTAATTTTTATCGTTGTTATTATTAAAGATAAGTAAAAGGATAAGAAGCACAATAATTATCAGTTATTATGGAATTGGTTCACCTGTTGATGTTTGGATACTCTGTATACATAAAGGACATTTTGCTGTTGATTAATGAATGAGCTATGCTATCTTTTAAGAAGGTGGACATACCATGCTGGAAATAACACACACTTCACAGGTTAATTAAGTATGTGTGTTTGCATTTACACAGTTGATTCCATTTTTTTTCTTTTTTCCACCTGAAATAAATTGCAATTGAAGGCACCAAAAAATTCAAATGTAGACTTTGCCTATAACATTTAGACAATGTGATAGGATAGGCAAGACAAGATGATGATTATTATGATAATTTTAGGTGAAAAACATCCCAGGCTAAGTGAGAAGAGTATTTAAGTATTTAGTTGGGTGTATGCAAAACCTTCCCAAACTTCAGACAAGGAAGATATTATAAGTACAATGATAATGCAATTACTTTGAGGGGGAATGGAACTGAATTAAAGTTTGAGGTTTAAAAATAATTGAACCTCTAAAATTGAAATCCTTCCCTCTAAAAACTGGAACAAGAAAGGGATGCCCTCTTTTACCACTTCTATTTAACATAGTTCTTAAAACTCTAGCCAGAGCATTTAGATGAAAGAAATTAAAGGGGAACAGAGAGGAATAGAAGAACTCAGACTATAACTATTTGCCAGTGAGATGATTCTATATCTGCAAGACACAAAAAATTCCACCAGAAAACTTGTAGAACTAATAAATGAATTCAGCAAAGTAGCAGCATATAAAAATCAACACCCATAAATCAAAGGCATTTCTGTGTATCACTGACAAATCCTCTAAAATGGAAACTAGGAAAATTACCCATTTATAATACCCTCAAAAAATTTGGAATCAATGACAGAAGTGAAAGACCTCTACAATGAAAACTACAGAAAGCTAAAGAAATAAATCATTAGAAGATGGAAAGATCTCTCTTGTACTTGAATAGGCAGAATTAATATTGTCAAAATGACCATATTACCAAAAGCATTTAATGCAATTCTGATCAAAATCCCAATGACATTCTTCTCTGAAATAGAAATAGCAGTCATGAAATTCATTTGGAAAAACGAGAGACCCAGAATAGCTAAAGCAATCCTTAGCAAGAGGAGTGAAGCAGGTGGCATCACTATACCAGATCTTAATCTATACTACAGAGCAACAGTAACAAAAACAGTATGGTATTGGCTCCAAAATAGACTTGTAGACCAATGGTACAGAATAGAGGACACAGAGACAAACCCACATGAATACAGTTATCTTATATATTACACAAAAGTGCCAAAAATTAATATTGGAGAAAAGATATTCTATTCAATAAATGGTACTGGAAAAACTGAGCATCCATATGTTAAACTTCATACAATAATTACTTTTGGAGTTTGGATAGCATTGTATTCATGTCTGAATTTAAGAAAACATTCTTTTCTTTTGTTCCTTTTTCTTTCTTCTCTTTCCTCTTCTCCCTTTATATTTTCCTTCTCCTTTTGCTCCTTCTTTTGGTTAAATCATTAACACCTGAATATTTGAGGCTGCTAAATTTTTAAAACCTGATTTGAAAAAATATAGATTGCAAGTTCATTATTCAGTACTGATATTGGATAGTAATATCTGAACATTGCTAAAAAGATCTTTCAACAAATTACCCCTTATGTTAGCTTTCTATTGCTGTTGTAACAAATTATCACATACCTAACAGCTTCAAACAACACTTAAAATATTATTTTAAACTTCTGAGACTCAGAAGCTCAGTAAAGATCTTTTATGACAAAATTAAGCTGTCCTTTCTGGAGCCTCTAGTATAAACACTGCTTCTTAGCCCTTTGGTTGTTTGCAGAATTTTGTTCCTTGTTGTAACAGGACTTCCATGCCTGGTTCTGTTCTGTTTATAAATTGAGTGCCCTCTTCCTCTGTTTTCACTCAGCAATCACAAATCAAGTGTTCACATCAAGCCTCTCTGATAGTTCTTAATTTATGTCCTTTTTCTCTTAAGAACCCATGTGATTAGATTTCTAACCCTGCATATAATTGTAGAATAATAACTTATCTCTCAGTCCTCAATGTTTATTATACCTGCATAGTTTCTTTTTATTCAAGGTCCTTGGTTAGGACTTAGGGGAAGCTGTTATTCTGTGTACCACACCTCTGTTCTCTAATGTCAAGTAGTAGACTATATAGAAAATGCTTATTCACAAAGTTATAATGTGTCACCTAAAAATTTATAGAAACCATATTTTAAAAGGAAAAAAGAATAATTTTAGTCAACTTTATAGTTTGGAAAACACAATATTAAAGTAGAATTTATACATAAAACATAAAATTACCAAGAGATCATTTACATTTTCTCATTTGTTAATAGTATATCTTTTAAATTTAATATGTATTCCCACTTATTAGAATGTATAAGTTTGACTGGGTATATTACAAGTTGCCACCTCTCAGGTTTTTTTTCAAATTAAATAAACATAAGTTAGAAATATTTTAGTAAATGTGATCATTTAAATTTGTTCAATATTAACTTAATGCAATGGTCAGCAATTTTTACTGTTGTATCAACACATGCAAACATTTATTTTCTATAGAATGCCATTGCATATATAACATTGTTCTAGTTATATAACTATATGGATGCACATAAATATATGTGCAAAATATATGTGTGTATCTGTATATATTTAGAGAGAGAATAACAATGATATTTATGCATACACATACACACTTGTAAATACATATAACTAATTCCAATAATATTTAATTGATCTATGTCAGTAATAACTAATTTTACAAGTGAAAGAGAAGTAGTAGTTTATGTGAGGTATAGAGTGACTCGCAGGTATACAGAGCAGGTATACACACAAATTATTAACCAATTTTGGTATATTTTTGCCAATGAACAACAAAAATAATTAGTTTCAATTATATCATAAGAATTTCTGAGGTAAGAGGACTTTCAGACCATGTGTAAACTAGCAATCCCTTCAAGGGAGTCATTAAATCTAAGAGAATGATTGGTTTAAAATCCTGACTACTTAATTATTTAAAGTATGCTATCTTTCTCCTGATTAGTTTATATTGCCATTAAGATCATCAGAATTTCTTACTAGGCTTTTAAATGTTTGACTCCCATCACTTTATCATCCATAACTTTTCCTAAACAACTAACAGTCTGTAATTAAATTAATATCCAGAAAAAAATTGAATGGTGATACATGGAGCTTATTACTGTGGTTTTAGGAATATGATCTATTACATGGTTCATTAGTTAAGGTTAAGAGAGGAGAGTCATTATACATAAAGTTAAAATTCATTTCAAATGTCTTCACTTCTCAGATGAAATGCACACACACACACACACACACACACACACACACACACACATGTCCACTACATTAAAATCATATTTGCAAGCATTTTTGTAAATAATAAGTTAAAATGTTTATGTAAAATGCAACTATTATGTTCCCTGGGTGTCAATGAAATAAATCTATATTAGAACAGATTTATCCAATGAGTAGAATATCATTGTGTGTATCTTTTAATTTATTCTTTTACTCACAATATAAGACTATGTTTTTCCATGAAAAATACTAAAAACCATCTGAAACCAAATATTCTATTTGGATTCTATATCCTAGGGATTAAAATCACAGTCACTTATATCCCTAGCCATGCAGTTTGAACTCTTACCTGATCCGTATAATAGATACTCATCTGAGTAATTTTCTGCTCTGATAAAATACAGGGATATTATAATTTGTTATTCTTTTGCAGAGTGTATACTGTTTTTAATGAGTTTGGGAAATACCATATTTTTCTTTACTCTAGAAATGGACCAACCATATGATTCAGCTATATTTGTCCTTAGTTTTTATTCAAAAGAATTAAAATCAGTATATTATAGCAAGCAATGTATGCATGTCCAAATTTATAGCAGCACAATTCATGATAATCATTTTATGGAACTAGTCTAGGTGCTTGTCAGCAAGTAAATACATTTTTAAAATGTAGTGTATATACATAATGAAGTTTTATTCATCCACTAAGAAGAACAAAATTTTCTCATTTCCAAGAAAATGGATGAAACTGGATTGCATCATTCTCAAAAAGTTAAAGGTCATATATTTGCTTTCATATTTGAAAATTAAAGAGAAAAAAGAAAACTAGAGAGAAAAAAATTTAAAAATGACCCCAAGAAAATGAAAGGGTTTCCAGCAGACTAGAGGAAGGGGATCAGTAGGAGAGAAAGGGGATTAATTATATCAGTAGGGATACAATTAATCAAATTCTGATATAAGTATCTATGAATATATCAAAATGCATTCTACTATTATGTACAATTTTATGCACCAATAAAACTTAATTTTTACATTGGAATATTAACCATGAAATCATGTGGTTTCTGCTAATTAGTTTATATGTAAGTTTCTAAGGTCCAAGTTACATATCACTTTAATTTTCATTGTTACAAAGATGACATAGATATGGGCTATTTATTTTATATTTGGTATACATTAATGTTTCCACTTGATTATGAGTGCTTTTATAGTGCTCATTAATCTAACTACACATAAAATATATACACACATATATTTGTGTATATTATATATGCAAAACTAAAATTATATATAATTTTATACATATAATATCTAGCATTTGCAAACATTATTCTAAGAATAGTAAAATCTCATGAAATTTTTATTGAAATTAATTTATTATCAAACTGTACTTCTAGCTGGGTATGGTGGCACATGTCTATAATTCTAGAAATTCAGAAGGCTGAGGCAGGAGGATTCCAAGTATAAAGCAGCCTCAGTAACTTAGTGAGGCCCTCAGAACAGTGTGAGCCTGTTTAAAAAAATCATTGAGGGGCTGGAGTTGTGGCTCAATGATAGAAAGCTTGCCTAGCACATGCAAGGCAATGGGTTTCATCCTCAGCACCACATAAAAATAAATAAGATAAAGGTGTTGTCTCCATCTACAACTAAAAATAAAAATTAAAAAAAAACACTGGGGACATAACTCATTAGTAAAGTACCCCAGCCTAAATCCTCGGTACCCCTATGCCTCTAAAAACCATATTTCTATATCTTTCTAAAGTTTCATATCAAATAGTTTTTTCACTGATTGATATATTTTAAAGCACTATAATCTCCATGTAAGGGAAAACTCTTATTAAATTAGCAGGAAAAGTGTGTATGTGTGTATGTGTATGTGTGTGTGTGTGTGTGTGTGTGTGTGTGTGTGTGTGTGTTTACTTTACCTCACAAAAGGCAGTGAGAATATAGTTTAGTTATATAAAGTATTATATCATCAAAGGCCTTGTTTTATTTTATTTTGTCTAACATTTTCAGATCATTGGACTCATTTAAGTTACTTTATTTTCAAAAGAGAATTATAGGGACTTTTAAGTATGATGTATTATGTTTAAATTATTTCAGGATAGGTTTCTCCTTTTGATCAAGAATCAAGGGATTTAATTGTAGAAAAAAACTAAAATTTCATTATAGTGTACTGTCTCTTTTCAAGTCAAGGAAAGTCTTTCAGAGAAGACTAATTACCAACTACTTCTCATGTGTGCAACCAAGACATGTGCCATGTTTCCCTACTTGATAAAGTCACCAAGGTAAAGAACAAATAAGACTGGCATAGAGATGTAATTCAAGCCTGAGGCTGGGAACAAAGTCCAACACCTTTTTGTTGCAGTACAAGGAAGTTTGAACAGGGAACAAATAAGTAGTAATTCTATCTAGGCAACTGATAATTGATTTTTCCATCTTTAGAGAGATAAAACTATTAGCAAAATGAGTTAACTTTTTATCAATTATTATTTAAAGAAAATAAAGCTTGCAAAAGAAGACCTAGTCCACATTACTATATTTCTATGAGTTTTAGGAATGTAAAATAGAATTCTTCCTCTTGATCTGACTGAATAGTTCCTAAGTTTACCTGTGTATTAATGCCAATTCAATTTTCCTTTGTGCATTTGAAAATAACAGTGTTTATTTCATGGATAATCATAAAATGCAGTATTTTCATAATTTTAACCATAATTCTATTAAAATATAGTAATTTTTTGTTTCTGCTTGCTTTAAAGATCTAGTTTTTTATTCCTATTGATTTATTTTCTGTATCTAATTTCATAATGCCAGAAACATGATCTTGATAAGGTATTTCATGCATGTTCAAATTTCATATTCATTATACCTAACATTCACTCTGATACAATTTTATTTTCCAAAATACTTTTTATATTTTTCCCTCAGATATAAGATACCTTCTCCACTATACTGAAACTAAAAATTGATCTTATTCAAATAATTTTTTAATCAAAGTTTTGAAATTCTAGCCAGGGGTTAGTACTAGTACTAAAGGCAGATGTATTCAGTCAAGCATTTCAAAGTCTTTGTATGTTAACATTCCAAAACATTTACTTGCTTATCCCTATGTAGCTTCTCAGATATGTGAAACTAAAGGCTCAATAGGATAAAAATAATTCCCAAAGTATTATAATGTATAATTCAATAGGAATGAAACAGAAAACAAGTATCAATGATCAAAACAATAGTATATCATTTTTTCATAAATTTATACTAGCTATAATGTCAAAATGATATATTGTGAAATTTTTACATTATTTTGTTTGGAACCTTTGATTCTTTTTTCAAAAGAACAGCCACCTCTTAAAAAATGTATTCTCAGTTAATGATCATTGCATTATATTAATTTTTAAGACCCTGATATTTAGAGGTGATATTAGGTTTCTGAGGCAAAAAGAAAACTTTAAATAAATATGGTTGAAATATGTGTGTGGAAGAAAATAACTTTGGGCTGGGATTGTGACTCATTGGTAGAGTACTTGCTTCCCACATGTGAGGCACTGGGTTTGATCCTCAGCACCACATAAAAATAAATGAACAAACAAAACAAAAAAGGTATTGTTTCCACCTACAACTAAAAAATTTTTTTTAAAAAAGAAAACAACTTCAGACACATCTCACTACTGTTATAAAACTTGAATTTTTATAAAATTGGGTGTGGCATATAACTTCTTTAGATCACAGTTTTGTTTATGCAGTAGTATTAAATGCGAGACTGTACTATCCCTATCCCTTTACTAAGGCCAGTCCTCATAACTATCCCAACACCTGGTATCACTATTATCATCACCATCACCACCATCATCATCATCTCCATTGAAGGTAGAGAAACTGAGGACAGAGGGTTAAAAAATGGATGAGTTGGAACTCAAATCCTGAATGTCAAACTTTCACAAACCCCATACTCTAAATATAATTCTGTTACCTATGTACTTATAAACAAGAAATTTTAATGGCATGAGATTAGGTTTCCTTCCACCTTCAAGAGTCAACAAATGAGATACATTCAATCAATTGAAATAGAAGCCAGTTTAAAGATGGACATCAGAAAATATATCTCAGTGACCAACATCCTAATAAAACATGAAATATTCATTACAAATTTCAAGTTTTATGGATTCTTTATTTATAATTAAAATTTAAAATTTATATAAAATAACTCTTAAACCACAAGTTAATATTCAAGCAAACAAGAGTGAATTAGAATGGCACAATACAGGTAAAGGCTTTAAAAATAGACAAAGACGGAAACAAATTACTCTAAACTCCAAGTTTTAAAGCATTATACTATTTAATGCCTCAAAGTTTCATCAATCTCTGAAACATAGTAGTTTCACTTTTAGTTTCTAATGATTGAGAAAATACAATGTGTGGAAGGCTATTCCAACTTTAGCAATGCATTTTCATCAATCATAAAAAACATATGCATACATTTGAAAGTTCATATCTATACAATGAAATTGTTCATGTGGTCAATAGAATTTTTTTTCATATAGCTTTACAGATTCCACAGGGTATTGTGTTAATTATCTTTTAAAAATATTTATTTATTATTAGAATGGACATATACTATACATTGATTGCATAGAGGAAACGATTATCCATTCCCCAGAAGCAAACATTTCACTTTCTCTATGAAGTAATCCATCTTCTGAGTGAATTTCAGAAAAGAAAGTGATATCATATGAAGTCCTTTCACTTTTTCATTTTTAGATGACCCCTCTTATAAGAGTTATATTCTGTCCGTACTTTGGCATATGATGGGCTGAATCTTATAGTTGTCCATCAGTGCAAATAGAATTTATGGATACATTTCTTTACAGCACAAAGGGGCAGCTCACTTGGTTATTCTTGTAACCCTACATTCTTATAGTCAGGTTTATTTATGATGTAGTAGCAGCTGATCTCTACTTCTCTGACATTTTACTTCTTTCACACTAAATGCTAAATTTTGGAAGATAAGTAGTATGGTATGTATTAGCCCTCATAAAAAAAGTAATTCAATATTTTGGTACTGTTAAGATTCATCTTTCCAAATAACAAAAAATACATTAATACATTCATTAAATATTTTAAGGAATTATATGGACAAATGAATTAATGAGTGAATTAAATGAATGCATTAATATATATCTAAAACATATTAATAACATATAAAATATGAAACTGAAGCATAAGAATAATTGTTGATAAAGATTCATACAAATTTACTATTATAAACACAAAAGCTTTCAATATATATTTAAGGATAACATAAGTTTTAGGATTTATAATTTAGATATCATTGGAAATATTTTAGTATAATTGACCTGAACACCAGTCTACAATGTTTAATTAAATATCAATGTGTAATTATAGCCAAAATATTACATACCTGGAAACTTCTTTGCACATTTAATCAATTGATTTGAAAGATATAGCAAATAAACAAAGAATTTAGAGAAATGCTCTTCTAGTCCTTTTAAATTTGAATGCTCTATTTAAAAATTAAAGTTTAATTTTTTGTTATATGGGTTACCATATGAATACCATATGTGTTCATCATGCATTTGCAATGAAAAAGTGCACTCTATGTCAAATAGTTTTTCAGAAGTTCCATCAGACAAGTATGCCACATTTCTCCATAGTTACTTTTTATGAGTAACTAAATTTAGTGTAATTATAACAGACTTTTCATTAAGGTCCTTAATTTAACTTTTCAAGACTTAAGTTGTGAGAAGCATGATAGCAAATGAAAGAAGGCTATTATATATTAGGCTGTTTTCTGAACAAAATTGTTGTTGCTAAGTGAACATTTCTTTCCTCATAGAACACACTATCAGGGCTCTGTTTGTACTAAGAAATACCTAAGAATTTTTAGTTCTAATCCAAATTATTTAGAAATCAAAAGAATGTTCACATATAAATTACATACAATTAAAAATCAACATTATAATTTGGATAAGTTTCTAAATTCACAAATAAATAATAATTTTCATAAAACATTTGAATCTCATGGTTGGTTTTTCATTTTAACATAAAAAATCATAGTTATCACTTCATTCTTTCATTTTTATTTTCTTTACCTTTGTTTACTTTGTGAAACTTTAATATATTCTTTATGAACACTAATTTTATGATTTTTAAGCAATTTTAAAGTATAAATGGATGTTATATTTTAGGGCTTACTTTTTAAAATTAAGAAATAAAAATTTCTATTGTTTTACGTATTCAGTTTTAATTGCTGCAGGATACTTTTTATTAAAATAGATCTTCTTTGTTCCTAGTCATAGCCACAAAACTTAGAAAAGTGTATAATAAATATATAATGATGTAAATGAGGGAACTGGTCATCTGTTTTTTAGAATGTTTTATTTTTAAGAGCTATTTTTTTTGGTTAAACTTGTGATTGAGCAAATATTTAAAGAAAAAGACATTTCACCCCTTAGATATCAGCAAAATTTATGTAAAAACTTACAGAAATCTGAAAAACATTTTTTCCTTCTTAGAAGTTTTTCAAGAATACAAAACTCTTAAAATAATCCTATTGAGAAAAGTTATTTTCTGCATTATATTATATTTAAATATATAGGAAATGCCTATATACCTTCATAGCTACAAGATTTATTGTATTTTGTGTACAATCTAATTTATTTTTTCTTTATCATTTTGTGGTCATGTATGGAAATTAGTTTCTTCATTTTCAAATTATGTCCAAGTTTCATTGTTATTCAAAGATATTAATTTGATCATTTCAGGTATATTTTCTCCCAGTATTTTAAGTGAATTATCTTCTTACATGAAATCCAAAGAAATATTAGACTTTCTTAAAGTATAATTAACAACAAGTAGAAAGAGAACCTAAGCGTAGTGGCCCCATCTGGAGGAGTTTAATGCCTTCAGAGTGTGCTCAGTAGTATTTTCTTCATTTTAACTCACATAATAAAGAGTTATTGTGGGTCATGGTAATTTAGCTCATGTCTGTAATCCCAGCAACTTGGGAGGCTGGAGCAGGAGGATTACATATTTGAAGCCAGCCTCAGTGACTTCATGAGGCCCTAAGCAACTTATCAAGATTCTATCTCAAGATAAAAATACAAAAAAAAAAACTGGGAATGTGGCTCAGTGGTGCACTTGGATTCAATCCCCAGTAAATTAATAATAATAATGATAATAATAATAATAATTATTATAATTATAATTATAATAATAATAAACAAAATAAAGTGAACTGGGAATGTAGCTCAATGGTAGAGTGCCCCTTGGTTCAATCCCCATTACTACTAAAAACAAACAAATAAAAAGCATTCATACCTTGAAGGCAAAATCGCAAATGAACTAGTTTAAATTACTTATTTAGGAAGACTAAATAGCTTTGGATTTTGTTTTGGTTAACCAGATGAAAGTTTGTATCCTTAACGCATTTCATGCTCAGTGTGGGTTAACACTATATATAAGTACAATAATCTAAGACTGAAGAAAAAGCAGCTTGCTTAGTTTAGTTTTTTTTTTCTTTTAAATATTTCAGATTTTTTTCTTTTTTTTCCCTTTCTTTTTCTTTTTTGGTTCAGGTTTGAGAAATATTAGGTTATGGTTCCAAAGTTTCTAGCAGTTTGATGATGCTTTAATTCAAGTTGAAACAAAATTGCTTTCTCAAGTGTTAAATTATATTATGTATCTGTTGTCCTTACAAATTATTCAACAAATACATCAAAGACAAAAATAGAATGAAACCTTGTTGACCAGTTTGTGGTCTCTCATTTTCTGAAATCATACCTCATTTTCAGGGAGAATGGACAATTCCATAGATATATTGTACAGAAAAGTGACTCTTGTTAATAATAATATTTTAAGTACTTGAAAATATGAAAAGATTGAATTTTTAGGGATTTTTGCTGCACAAAAAAAAGAGTGATAAATCTGTGAAATGTTATTTCACGTAGTTTCACTTTTACACTGGTATATATGCATATAATATGTATAAGTTAAGTGGCTTGGTTTAGCCATTCTACAATGTACATATGTCCAAAAAGCTCTTTTTGGAAGGAAGAATGGACAATAGTGGTAGAGATCTGAAAAAAAACAATTCTTACTCTTCTATGGACTTGGCTGAAAGAGGACCAGTCCAGGACTGACAATATTGAAAAGTCCCCACATGTTTAGCCAAAGACTGATTGTTTTATAGCTGTCATTTTAAAATAATTTACAAAATAGATTTGTGATTCAATTTTTTATTCAATCTTTTTTGTTTATATAATTAGATTCATTGAAACATAAGAACTGGTTTAAGCATTCTCTAATTAATCAACAACTCAATTTATTAAGTGCAGCTCTAAGAATCACCAATTGGTGACAGAGTTACAGTTTGAAGGCCAGTCATTTAGCATTCCTTCAGGGAATACTGGTAAGGGTGACATCACATACTCTTAACACCTCCAAGCAACACACAGCAGCTTCAAAGGTAAAGAATAACCTACTACCACCTACCTCTGTGACAATACTGCTCACCTAAATTCTTTCCTCAAATCCAATATAAGAGAGATCCTTTGCTTTATCCAGTGAGGCTGTGACCTCCCATCACAGGGATCCTATTCCTGATGATTAAAGTCCAAATCACATTTCTGGTATACTAGCATCTATTAATAATAATTGATTTTCAAAACCTTGCAAAACCTTGAGTTTGCATTTCTGAATGAAAGAGTATTGATTTTTAATTTTAAAAGTTATTTTTTATTTAGAAGTTAAACCACTATTTGTTTCTGTAACAGGGTGTATCAAATAAAAAAAAGAGTATAATTAAGATAAAGGTCATGAAAAATGTAAATAATGAGTCATCATGTTGGTCTGAGCTATCACAAGGTTAATTTTTCTTTACGCCATCAAATTTTGTACTTTTTTTTAGACCAGTGACAGTATATTTTCTATTATGTAGAATATTTTATTTAAAAAGTTATTTATGGGCCTGGTGTGGTGGCGCATGCATGTAATCCTAGTGGCATGTAATCCTAGTGGCTTGGGAGGCTGAGGCACGAGGACGATAAATTCAAAGCCCGCCTCAGCAACTTAGGCCCTAAGCAACTTATCAAGCCCTTGTCTCTAAATTAAAAAAATAAGTAAATAAAAATGCATACATATACATAAAAGGGCTGGGGATGTGGCTCAGTGTTCTAGTACCCCTGGTTTCAATCCTCAGTACAAAAAAATTTTTGATGAAAAACCATAAAAATGAACTAACTGTATTAAACAAAATATTAGGCCAGTATCATCCAAAAGAATAGTAACAACATATTAAACAAAAACTATTTTAAAATTCTGAAATAAAAATACTCAAACATGGTACATCACTTGCTGTCAGAAAACAAGTATCTTATATTATTAACCAATGAGTCTCAAGGAATAAAGTGATACTCTCAGAGAATCAAAGTTATGTGATATGCTTTGTAAACTGATTCATTCAAAAATATTATTTCATGTTGTATTTACATGTAGAATTACTAGCATAGTGCCAGAGTCTCATTTCCAGAGCAGTGCAAGTGAGCTTTCTTGATATTTAAGTACGTGGCATATAAACATAGCCTAATGGTTTTATTTGATGAAATAACTATTTGTGAACTTAAAAGAACATAAATTGTTCGGTAAGAAATTACTCGGTTCCAGTGATAAAATAATAACTGATTTAAGCATTCTGAGGACAGCAATCAATGTGCTCTAAGTGTTTAGGAAGCAACATAAGTAAGTCATAACCTGAACTTGTTCTAGAAATTTGGTTGAATTTCAGAGAGGGAGACAGGTGAACATGCAGTTAGTAGTCCAGCCCTAAAAGAGTTGTCAGGACATTCTCTAAGTCGTCTTCAAAACTACAGGCAAGTGAGGTTCCAGTGTAGAAAAACAGCAAAGTTCAGAAGAGATTCTGCCTCTGTGGTGTTTCATGACTTATTTCCATATGAACAGGGTCATACTTTCTTTAAATGTAAACCCCTGTGTAGGTTATGCTTGGTTGCCAACCATTTTCAAAGTGCTTTAGTTCCTTGATAATGGTCACATTCTCCCACTCATCTTACAGAAATATGGGTTTCTAAAGAGCTCAAGAGGTGAGCAGCAAAACCACATGCCTACAGCTCTTCCTGTCCAGAAGCCTGAGGAGAGGCTTTGTCTTTTGTCACAGTGTTGTGGCATCACATTTTATCCCAGTTGTATTATTACTTTATATATCCTCTAACCAGGATTCCTTAAGAGCAGATTCAATGTCAGTTTTTTCTTTTCATTCTGGACATAATTTGGGTCTAAAACCAATCATGGACTATTTTCAAATCCTCTGATTTTCCCCACCCTAATTATATGAGAAAAAGTATTTCATGGCAAGAGTTCCTTTTCAAGGCTTCCTGGCATTCCTTCTTTTGTTTGCACTTGGTTGTACAATTTTCTATAATCATTTTGTACATTCTGTTGGATTTCAAACATATACTCTTTACAGAGTGGGAGATTGTCAAGAGGGAGATTGAATACAGAGCTGGTGTAACACCACATGGGAAGGATAGAACAATAAGTGTTTTTGCTGTTTGCAGGGTCAGTCAGCTCCCCCTCCATCACCACCAGAAGCTTTCAACAGGAATTATTTCCAGGACAATCTCTGGCTTTACTTCTAGAAACTGACCCATATTTATTATGAAATAGAGAATCAGGATTTTATACCTTATAATTTAAAATGAAACATAATAAATCATTCAACCATGCAATTTTTATGCTACTGAGTTTTCATAGAGTTAATTTGTGTATAGGCTTCTTGTAATTTAGGAAAAAAGATAAAACTCTATTGCAAAAGTTGCAGAGTGTAAATTATAACTTTGTAATAAAAGAGAGTATAATGTTTTTCCACATTGATTACTATGATGAATTTGAATTTCAATATTGCACATAAATAATACTGAGTTAATATCTCATGGATATCATTATTGGGTCTCTCATCAACCAGGTAAATCTTACAGCTATTTAGTGTTAATGTCCATAATTTTTCCATATTGGTTAAGTGATATTTCAAGTACATTTGTAATTTACAAATCCCTCTCCTATGTTTCTTATTTAACATGCAAAGCATCTCTTTTGTGCATTAATAATTTATTAAAAAAACAAAATCACATTCACTGAATTTTACTGATTCACCAGAAATAACACAGCTCATACATGTTAAAACTGAGAATAATCCAGAATCTCACATTCATCCCAATGTTAGGCCACATAGGTGTATTTTTTGGTTCTTTTTGATATATATAATATTAGGTTTCATTGTGACTTTATTATAAAAGCTAGAATATAGTTTGCTGTAATTCATTCCCTGGTAATTCTCTTTTCCCTCCTCACCTCTGTCTCCTAATTCCCTTCCCTCTACTCTGCTTATCTTTCTGCTAATTACTTATAGTTCACATAGATTTTTTTGAGAAAAATATTAAATAATGGGGGGAGCATTCTGGAAGATAGCCCTCAGAAATCAGAAATATTAAAGAATGAGTTCCCAGAAGGGAGGAAAGAAATGGAAAGAAGACAAATAGTTAAATAAATATTTTCACTAAATAATTTAAGATGGGGGTAAAACACCAATAAGAAATATTATAAAAAATTACAGAAAAAATCGGGAAACTATCTGGATACATAAATTAATAAAGTAGCTTTTATTATTCTCTCCAGTTACACACCATGAAATAAAACATCTATTTGTAATAATAATAAAACTGTGCACTACTTAGAAACCCATATACCAAAGAAGATATAATAACTTATGGTAACAAAATATTTGAGATATCAAGAAATCATAAAAAAGTCCTGAAAATTTGAAAAGTAAAAACGTTTTAAAAGCAAAGAATAAATATAACAATAAAAAGCAGAAACAACATGACAAATGTTTTAAATTATCTTAAAGGCTACAGGAAAGATTAAGACAATTATGGTAATATCAGTGCAGCATGCAGTGGTCATAAAATGAAAAAGGGTTGAATTCCTGAGTATTAAAAATGTGTGGGAATGTGTTCTCAGAAGTCTGAATTTTGGAGAAAATGGTTAATTTCTAGGTTCATAGAAATTCGATATTATATATTGCACTGAAGACAGTATTAGTATTTTTACAATTATTTTATTGTAAAGGGGAAAAATGAAGTTTTGTTCCTGATAAATTTCTATCCTAGATATTTTAGTACCCACAATTTCTACCAGTTTGCTGATATCTTAAAAGACACTTTAATTTAGACTGATTTCATATTACTGAATTTGTAAGCTTACAAATTTCCCCAAGATGGCAATTCTAGTGTTGATAATATTTATTAATAAAGATCAATGAATTCATACTGGCAACCCCCCCAAATGAAACATTAAATAACTGTACCTCTCTACCACAATTGAACTCCTGACATTATGTAAATCACAAATCCCCTTGACTTTCTCATAATATGGGGCAAATATAGATGACTCTGTATTTGCATTGTAATGTTATCTCATTATTGTGCAAAGATAAATTTATAAATATTATGGTTGGGGTTAAGCTTAGAGCTGACTCTGCTGCTTTGGAGCCAGCTTCTTCAGACTGTGAATTATCTTGCCTCAACATTGAATGCTATAATGCTGTATATTATTTTATTGAAGTAATGTCTTGTTCTGCTTTGCTATTTAAATTCAGTGCTACATAACCAGTAGCCTCTGAACAAGTGTATTCATGGGGTCTTGCTTAGTGTGATGCTAGTATGGCAACCCCCAATTATGCACAAGGAAAACATTCCAAGACCTTCAGGAGAAGCCTTAAACCATGCATAATGCCAACATATGTACTATTACTTTTTCCAATACATATATACCTACGATAAATTTTAACTTACAAATTAGACACAATAGGAGATAAACAACCTTAACTATTAAAACAATTGTAATAACATATTGTAATAAAAATTATGTGAATGCAGTCTCAAAATATCTTTTTTGGGCTGGGGTTGTGGCTCAGTGGCACAGCGCTTACCTAGCATGTGTGAGGCACTGGGTTAAATTCTCAGAACCACCTATCAATAAATAAAATAAAGGTCCATTGGCAACTAATATAGATACATATACATGTATATGTGTGTGTGTGTGTGTGTGTGTGTGTGTGTGTGTATTAAATATATCTTTTTGTACTTTGGTCTTTTCACTTAAAGGATGCATTTTATAACTTCATTGAGGTATAGCTGAATTTTCAGTTTCACACTACTTTTGTACCTTGGGGTTATTATTAACTTAAAATAATATTTAATTGAACACACTACAGCATAAAACCAAATTTCATCTGAAAATAAAGATAGCTTCTGAGCTGCAAATGGGTGGGTAGCATATACAGCATGGGTACACTGAACAAAGGGTTGGTTTACATCAAGGTTGGAACAGAGGACAGTGTGAGATTTTATCACAATACTCAAAACCACCTACAATTTTAAATGCATGAATTACAATTTTTGGCATTTTCCATTTAATGTTTTCTGAACACAGTTAAATGTGGGCAACTGAAACTACTGAACATGAACCTACAGTTAAGGGGATAGATACTGTTGTATTGTGCCACCAACTAGAGCTCAACTGAAGTTAAGAAAAGATCCATAGGAACTTTAATGTTGCTTCCTGGGAATGTTGTTATCTTATAGCCCTAAGAGAAGCTGTCAAAGGGAAACATTCTATCAAAAATTAACTTGGGGTGAGGGGGAGGTCTTTTATAGTAGGCATACTATCAACATTTACATCTTAAAGTCTCAGGTAATGACAACTTGTGTCATTGATACAGCAGGAGTGGGAGCCATTTATTGTAGGACAGGAGGGGTATTTATACATTCCACACAGCTTATCTAATTAACATAGACTATATACAGCAGTCAACCAATAAGGAATCTCCACACTTAATGGCTTGCTGGCATTACTCCACAAACCACTCCCTCTGGCAAAATGCCAGGCGCCATCCTGACTTGTTTACAGACTCTAACAATCTTTACCTTTGAATTTATAGTAACATTAATTTTGGCCTTTTTATCTATAAAATGAAAGTAATTACAAAAGAAAATACTTTTTAAATAAAAATACAGAAACATGAACTTCATATGAAAATTACTGGTTAATCTTGGTCTGAGTGCTTTTTGCCATATAACTAACTCAGTAACTTTTTGTTATGTCTATATTATAGTCATTTGGCTATTATACATTATATTGAAATGCAATTTACATAATATAAAATCAGCCATTTCCAACTCAACAATTTGGTTGCAATTAATACATTTACTATGTTATATAACCACCACCTTTATCTAATTTATCAGTATTTTTATAAGTGGAAAATAAAACCCTATACTCATTCATCAGTTCCATTCCTTCTCCATCCAGTGCTTGGCAAACACCTATTTTCTGTCTTTCTAGGTGTACCTATTCTGGCATATATGGCTAAGGAGTCTTGAAGAAAATTATTATTAATTATGCAAGGAATTGCAGCAGGAGTTAAAAGAAAAAAACAACAGTTTTGAGAAATGCATTCCAAAACACTGACACTCATATTAAAAGTACAGTAAACACATTCACATTTTATGATTAATTCAGTTTTCAAAATATTAAGTTTACCTGATAGACCATTTTAATCTGATAAATCAAATCAGTAATGCTTTCTTTAAAAATAGAAAACAGGCTGGGGCTGTAGCTCATTAGTAGAGCACCGCCTCACATGTGTGAGGCACTGGGTTTGATACTCAGCACCACATAAAACTAAATAAAGATATAAAAAAGGAAAACATATATTAATATAATATAATTGATTGGAAGACATTCGGTATTTTAAAATTCCCCCAAAATATACTTTCTTAAGGTGAGAACAATACAGGGGCTGGGGTTGTGGCTCAGTGGTAGAGTGCTTGTCTAGCATTTATGAGGCACTGGGTTCTAACCTCAGGACCATATAAAAATAAACAACTAAAATAAAGGCATTGTGTCCATCTACAACTCAATTTTTTTTTTTTTAAAATTAGAACAATAAAAAAAATTTAGATCTCTTTCTTCATGAATATCAATGAAAGTGCACAAAAATATGGGAAATTATGTATTAGTTTACAAGAGGTTCCTGTTTATTATCTTCTGGGAATACTTCTGAAATACAAGTGGAAATTCTGAAGTTACAGTAAATAAATCATTAATTGAGCATTAAATTTGCACTAAATATTCATGGTACACTGAAATTAAAGAAAGGATTCTCATATGTGTGTAAAGAAAAAAGACTGTGAATAGTTTCAGACTCAAGTATTTTTGAGAATACACAGAGAAACTAAATTGTGCATCAGCCTAAAATATACACAGTTGGCTACATCAGCAGATTACTGGCTACAACACTTGATTACTGTGTTCCTGAGACTTACCATTCCATCTGAATCACTTGATAAAGAGTCAAAAATATGTTTGGGGTACCAGTTAATGAGTGTAGGAAGATGGAGCTTAGTGGACTCTATATGTGGGGGGGTGGGGAAAGTTTAGTGAAACTGAACAATTTACATTAAGTGTGAGGTAGAACAAAAATGTCTTTGAAGGAGAAGGGATTCATTATGGTTGAAGGAGAGCTAATGCCAAGAAGATAACTATAAAACCTAGGGTTTCACCCAATAAATTATTCTATCACCATTCACTTCCAAGTAAAATATATTTGAAAATTATGGTTTACCTGATACTGTTTTTAACTATATTTCTAAGTTTCATGGAATTTCAAGAATGTTTCCTGTATCCATTCTGGATAAACGAGCTCTGTGCATGTATGTTTGACACAGAGCAAACACAGAGCTCTTATGGTTCAATTTTAAATACAGAGGGACAAGGCAAACACCTTCAGTGTACTTTTCCTTTGCTCACAGGCCTCATTTGTACACCATCTTCCAGTTTTATTGTGTCAGGTGTAGACTCCTGATAACTATGTTCCCTTTGTAGAAATTCACAGTGCTGACCTTGCAGTCTTTTGCTAGAGAAGGGCTGCCACTGTCGGCAGCAGATTAATACCAGCTCAAATCTCCTTGCTTTTGATTAAAGTCCTGAGGTTAGAAAATGTAATTTGTACCCTAAAAGGCAGTTTTGAGAGAATATGAGAGCAATTAATCCTTTTCTTGTGGATGACAATGATAAAATGCCCCTTATTGTCTTCAGTATCTTTGCTAATATTCTCAAAGGCAAATTTATTTTCCTTTGTGTTTACTTATAGATAAATATTTTCATAACTTCAAAAGGTTTAATTAAATTCTATTGAACATTTTTATAAAAATTAGGAATCATATCAAAATTTTTTTACAGGAGTAATTTGCAATAACTAAAGCAGGGTTTTAAAGAAAGAATTTGTGAAATATAATTCTATCTAGAAATGTAAAAGAATGGCAAGTTAACTTTTGCTGATCCAATATGCATTACAAATTTGGTAATTTCAAACATTTATAGTGAAGATCAAATAAATCTCATAAAGTGAAGCCAATACTATATTTAAATTAGATTTATTCATTTCACCTTAATTTTTAAATTTAGCATGTTTATACCATGTTGACTTCAGTTACCTACATTATGCTCAGGTCACCTTAATTTGATGTAAGTGTATGTTATCTAAACTTAATTTATTACTTTATTTATTATTGTATGGCCCCTGGTTTATGCCCAGAGAGGAACTCTGTGTATAAAATGAATAGCATATCACTATTTTCTATAATATAACTCTATTGTCAAACAAAAGTAAATACTCAAAAATATGTGTAGTTAGAAAATTTAATAAAAGTATTAGACAAAGAAGAAAGTAGCACTAATGGCAGCATCCCCAAATAATCCTGCACTGGGTAAGGAAGGTATGGATACTCATAGGACATAATGGGAGAATTCTCTTCAGATATATGTGACTTAAAATTTCTGTTATATATTTGCTGGTTATAAATTTCTTGTGATTGTTAACCATCAAATTTCTTGTACCAAAGAAGGTATAAGGAATTATATTAAATATCAAAATGTTTAAAACAAAGGATTTCATTTACCACAAAAACCTAAATACATGACAGGGCTCAATCTTCTTGTTACTTTTGAATTATATGATTTGGATTGTTCTATTTCTTACATTGTTATTGAATTATACATGAAGTATAAGTATTTGTGTATTTTAATGTCTATGACCTGCTTAGAAAAATTAAAAATCATTATTGTTTGAATATATTTAAATTGCTTTGTTGAAACCTCCATTAATGTAGGAGAACCATTTTACAAACCTGAAGATTATTACTTTAATCATCTACAATATGGACTAAGCTAAACTAATGAAAAGTTCATAATGATTGATTTCATCAAAATTAATACCAAATAAAACCCCTAATGTTATATATGTGACACAGAAAATAATTTATTGACACAGAATTAAGCAATGGTGATAAATTTGTAACTACATTTTTAGTTGATGATTTGAAGCACCATCTTTGCTCTTTCAGAAAATCTACCAATCATGTCACTGCTTCATCTTTAGATCATGCTTTTCTGAGAGTGCCCTTGATTTGATCGCTAATCAGAAACATTTTTTCTTAAATTATAAAATTTTTCACCGTTGAGAGTCTAGAATCTTCAAAAAAGCAAGTCATGTCATTTACTTTAACAATACAGTATGTTACATTATTTATATCTTGCCAAATTTTATTTCAGGCAGCATATAAAAAGGAAGGCAGTGTGTTAAATAAACAGATTGGACATCTCTTTTGGTAATTTACATAGTACAATAAGGCCATTTTCTACTTTACACATTATTTCAACCAACAGTATTGAAAAAATACAAGAAATAGATTTTTATATAATAGTGATAAACTTTAATGTATGCACACAGGGAAATATTAAGATTTAAGTGTGTCATGAGATTGCTCACAAACACATATATTAAATAAAACAGTGAAAAGAGCACATGGAGAAAACAGTATCATGTATTATGGTTAAATCAAAACTTTCTTAGATTGATTAAATAGTGCATATTAAATACCATCTTTTTAGAAGATATTCAGAAAATAGTTCACTGAGCTGAACAAAATACTTGTAACATATCTATTAAATTTTGCTACATCTCATACATGTTGCAACTCATTAATGAAACAAATATTAAATAAATAGGTAAAAGATTTAAATATTTCACAAAGAAACATGTATGGATGTTAAAAATTCAAACAAGGGGCTGGAGATGTGGCTTAGGCGGTAACATGCTCGCCTGGCATGCTTGAGGCACTGGGTTCGATCCTCAGCACCACATAAAAATAAAATAAAGATGTTGTGTCTGCCGAAAACTAAAAAAAATAAATATTAAAAAATTCTCTCTCTCTCTCTCTCTCTCTCTCTCTCTCTCTCTCTCTCTCTAAAAATTCAAACAAATAGTTCACCATCTTCAATCAACAAGTATGTGGGGTATAAAACCACAATGAAATACTAATACAGGGGCATTAGTTTTCATTCATCAATTTTTGGTAGCATCTTTCAAGAGCTGACCATTTCCATAATCCTAAAAATATTTTTTCATGCCGTCCTTTCCAATAGGTGTTTCTCTCTTTTCCTATTCCTATCTGATCTCTGTAGGGACAGACTAGTTTTGCCCATTTCAATATTGTTTTAATGGAATCAAGATGTATGGAAGGACATTTTTGTGTCTTACTTTTTTCAATTAACACAATATTTTTGAGAGTCATACATGTTGTTACACGCATCACTATTTTTTTTCAGTTTTAGTGTTGAATGGAATTTGATTATATGACATACATAGTTTATTGATTATTTCTATTGAGGGTCATTTGATTTCTCTCACTTTTGATATCTATGAAAAAAAAATAAAAAATATGTTTTGTAAAAATATATTTTAATTACTTAATTAAATATATAAGAAGTTGCTGAATGATTAGATTAATGTATGCTAAACTTCAAAAATAACAAATAAGTTGTCCAAATGGTTATATCATTTTACATTCCCATCAGCTATAGATAAGAGTACTATTTGCTCCTCTTGGTTGATAGTAAATTTATTAGCAATCTTTTAATTTTCTCCATTCCAATGCGTACATTAGTATTTTGTTTGGTTTGATTTGTCCATTTACATTATCATTAATAATGTTAAACACATTTTCATTGTGATTTTTCAACATCCATACCTATTACTTTTTGAAATCTTTAAGGCTTTTACCTATTTTTTGAATTAATGAGTTGCCACATTTATAAGATTGAGATAAAAGTTATTAGAAAAAATTTTAGAAGAAGTTTATTTAAACATACGAATCACTTATTTTCTGAATGATATTTCTAGAGAGAAAAATTTGAAGTGTTTTAACCAATCTAAAAAAAAATTAACCAATCTAAAAAAAATTTATATAGACTAAGATTATAAACATATTCTATATTTTCTTTTTTTTTATTTTTTAGTTTTCAGTGGACACAACGTTTTTATTTTATTTTTATGTGCTGCTGAGGATCGAACCCAGCGCCCCCGCATGCCAGGGGAGCACGCTACCGCTTGAGCCACATCCCAAGCCCCATATTCTATATTTTCTTCTAATAATATTTGTTTTATTTTATCTTTTATATTATTTCTGTGATTAGTCTCACTATATTTTTTATTGTATGAATATGCAGTTATTCAACATCATTTGTGAAAAAGTTAAATATTTTCTCATTGAATTATTTTATATACTCATCAAATATCATTATGTCATGTACATGTGGGTCTGTTGCTTATCTCTGTACTTATGGGGCTTTATTGTTGTTGTTGTTTTGTTTTGTTTTGTGGTTTTGGTAAGGCATTGAACCCAGGGGCGCTTAATCATTGAGCCACAATCCCAGCCCATTTTTGTATTCTATTTAGAGACCAGGTCTCCCTGAGTTGCTTAGGGCCTCCCTAAATTGCTGAGGCTGGTTTGAACTTGTGAGCTTCCTGCCTCAGACTTCCAAGCTGCTAGGATTATAGGTTTGTGCCACCACACTGGGATGTATTTTCTTTCTTTCTTTCTTTCTTTCTTTCTTTCTTTCTTTCTTTCTTTCTTTTCTTTTCTTTTCTATTTTCTTTCTTTTTCTTTTTTTATAGTGATCTACTGTAGATTTTGTAGCTTTAAATTGGAAAATCTGGTATATTAAGTGTGAAACTCTGTTCATTTTATTGAAGATTGCTTAGCTATTATTTGTTCCTTGCTTTCACAAATATTTAAATAATTTTGTGAATTTCAGCTGAGATTTTTATTAGGATTCCATTATACATATAAAACAATTGTGGGAAGACATAACATCTTAATAATAATGAGTGTGTTGCTTTACAAATTTCATGGTACAATTTTTTTTATATAAGAGAGAGTGAGAGAGGGGAGAGAGAGAGAGAGAGAGAGAATTTTTTTTTAATATTTATTTTTTAGTTCTCGGCGGACACAACATCTTTGTTGGTATGTGGTGCTGAGGATCGAACCCGGGCCGCACGCATGCCAGGCGAGCGCGCCACCGCTTGAGCCACATCCCCAGCCCTCATGGTACAAATTTTTTGAATATTTTGTTTTCAGAGAATTTTCCATATATGTTAAAATATTTTGTCCTAAGTGTTGGATTATCTTGATTCAATATAAATTGTATTTTTTAATTTTATAAATGATACTTCTCAAATTTTCTAGCTGTACTATTTATAATTACCACAAACAGTATACCAACAATTTCCTCTCAACAGCTGAATGATAAATAAATTTTAATATGTTCACTTTCAAGTATTATCTAGCTAAACTAAAATAAAAAATATGCTCTTGTAAATCAGAATATTGGCTAATGTGGATTGGATACAATATTGGAAAATAGAAAATCAAGGTGAGTTTTGGCATGCTTGCAGTGTTCTATTCATTGATTTGAAAGCTGTTTATATAGTTATGTTCAACTGATAAAAATCCATTGAATTCTTCATATGATCATAACATGTCCACATTTGTCTATCTGTATTTTACATATATTGCCCTTTTTGCTTACCCAATTCCTTCTCTTTATCTTTTCATATATATATGTAAAACATGTTCTTGTTTTTCCCATGTTAAAATGATCTCTGTTCTTCTCTAATTATTTTATTTTGTTTTATAATATACTTCTTTAAAAATATATTTTTAATATTTACTCTTTAGTTGTAACTGAACACAATATCTTTATTTTATTTATTTTTATGTGGTGCTGAGGATCGAACCCAGGGCCTCACATGTGCTACACAAGCGCTCTACCACTGAGCTACAACACAAAATATTTGTACATACTTATGGAGTACATTGTGATAATTTGGTACATGTATACAACATATAATGATCAAATCAGGGATCTCCTAAAACTATTATCATTTCTATGTTTTGGAAAACTTTCTCTTTTCTAGTTCTTTATAAAACATGTAATAAAATATTATAAACTATGGTATCCTTACTTTGCCTCTTTGATTGAAGAGTTGTCTTTGTTACCTTCATCCTAATTGAGGCTTTAACCTACAGAGGTCTGGCTTACATACATACCATTCCTTTCAGTGTATTTCTGAATTTACTGTTTGAAAATCCATTGTCACTTTTGTTTTTCTATCTGAATTCAATAAACATCAGAATAATTTTTTCCTTTAGGAAATGCTCCCCTATATTGGCTTCTCTGTCAACACTGGAGCGCATACTGTCTTTTTGATGAATTCTTGAGGCAAGTCAAATTTAAAATGCTTGGGTATTCTCAGGTCCTCTTCTTCCCTATACTTTGATCCTCTCTCTAGATAATCTCATGCAGCTTTAACTCATACTTTTATGCAAATGAATCTCTCCATGTGTATTTCCAGTTTAAGTTTTCTCCCTTGAATTTCAGGATTCTATTATCAATGTCTTACATAGTATTTCTAATATGTGCATACAGTGTCGTACATAGTATTTCTAATATGTGCACATCTGTGCATACACCCATGCACACACATTTCAACTTGATTCAACTGCCCACATCTAGTTTTTGTTCAGAGTTCCCACCGTCATCACAGAGCATTCATCATTAATTGACTAAGCCAAAAATCCTCTTTTGTCTTCATCCTTGAAGTCAACAGTGGCATAGGTAATAACACAAATGTAACCTTTAATAACTTCTCTGCACTTTGACCAATTAACACTGTCAGTGATAACATTTATTATGTTGATCCAATGTGACTTATTCCAAATTGATGCTAAGGTTGCTCATGAATATTAGCATATTTTTAGCCTTTACCTAGATGCTTCAATAAATGATGACTGACTGACAAATAATGGATCAGAAGGAAAGATAATTCATCTGTTATCTTTTTCTCTTCATGTGGAAAAAATAAATGAATTATATTACAGCGTATGCTTTACTTTGTTGTGCGTCACCTGGAATCCATAGTAGAGACTCAATTGTAAGCATACACATTACATGATCCTAAATGTGGTAATCAAATCTTGTATATGTGTGTGTAAATGTGTACATGTGCATGTATAACATACAGAGCATAGATCACACGTGTAAATGTCACAATTGGTTAGAATTATTTCTGATATGTAGTCAATTACTTTCGTGGTCAGTTACTTTTGGAAAGTGAAAATTTTCATCTGGAATTGTGCTGACATTCTATTGGGAGTTTTAGTGGGGTTTAGCTAATAAGGAAAATATATTTGGTAAATGTTAATGTACACAGTTTAACAATAAATTGAATATACGAGACAATAAAAGGTATATGTCTTTTTACTCCTCTGTACTTTCTCAAGAATGTCCTCTTTTAAGCCAAAGAATTTCCACTTAACCTGAAAGGAAAATCCACCATAAAATTTAAAACCTTGTGCCGTTTTTCTAAGTCAAGCCCTAAAATCTTATATCACAAAAATAAGATAACAAAGATCAATCAAAGAGCTAATGTACAAGAAAAATAAGAATAAATTTAACTGAAGTTTCCTAACAGTTGAGAATAATATAATTAAAAACAAAAGCTAATTGTGAACTGAAACTTAATAAAAATTGGTCAACATTTAATGGGTAATAACAAATAGCATATATATTTACATTTTAATTTTAAAACATGAAAAGACTTCTGAATATATATGAGACTTCCACACATAAATGCACATATATCACAAATTAAGATGAATTCCTCACCATTTTAAAGCTTATTTCTTGAAAATGGTATTATATTACAATGAAAACTTTAGTAATACAAAGATCTGTCTTGTTTTTAATAATACAAGTACATATTATTTTTGAAATTCAGTGGCAGACGTATTTTGTAAAAACAGTAAATTACTGGAATTACTCAGAAATGCTGTTAATTTGTATTAGCTGTGATTAAATTGGCAGCAAGATGGAAGCATGGAAAGATGATAAAGACCACACTAGCAAATAAATAATCTGGTTCACTAGGGGAGAAAATTAAATTAATCACTGGGAAGATAAAGAAATTTCTTCTTCATAGCTTTAAGCCTTATTGGAAAATCAATGAAAGCCCTGTCTTGAACCCGGTGATTATATCCCAGTCCAATATGCATCAGTTGTTGTCTATCAAGGGCTGGGAAAGATGTGTACTTAGACTCCTTTGTGCTCTCCTGACTGCTTAAAAACATATCAGACTTTGAGAATGGGAAAGAATGCTTAAACAAGAGATAGGAAGAAGATTGGTTGGCTTAGTTGCCTAAAAAAAACTTCTCTTCACCAATAATTTTAATTAAGTAAACCTGTAAAACAAGTTATAAATATAGACCAACATTTGTGGACAACCATGAAAGACAAAATTAATTATTCAAAAATATAAAAATGTCACTTTTATTTCTTTCTCCTATTTTTTTTTTTTTGGCTAGAATTTCAAGGATGATGTTGAATAAAAGTGGTGAAAAAGTGCATCCTTGTCTTGTTCCAGTTCTTAGAGGAAATGCTTTCATTTTTTCTTCATTTAGAATGATGACAATGTTGAGGTATATTCCTACTATCCCCAGTTTTCCTAGTGTTTTCAACATGAAGTAGTGCTATATTTTGTCACATATATTTTGAATTTTGAATAACTGGAGACTGTTCTTTGAATCTGTTGAGATAGTCATATGATTCTTGTCTTTTAAGTCTAGTGATGTGATGAACAACTTTTGTTAATTTCCATATGTTAAACCAACCTTACATCCCTGGGATGAACCCATTTGATTGTGATAAACTATATTTTAATATGGTTTTATATATGAAATGTCAGAATTTTAATGAGAATTTTTGCATCTATGCTTATCAGCGATATTTGTCTGAAACTTTCTTTCTTTTGTGTGTCTTTGTTTGGTTTTGGTACCAGAGTGCTATGAGCTTCATAGAATGAGTTTGGAAGGGTTTCCTTCTTTTATATGACAGGGTTCAATTTGAGAAGTATTGGTGTTAATTCTTTTTGAGGTCTTGTAGAAGTTGGCTGAGAATTTGTCTGGTTCTGAGATCTTCTTAGTTAGTAGGTGTTTGATGGCATCTTCTATTTCATTGCTTGAGATTAACCTGTGTATGTCCTCCTGGTTCAGTTTGGGTAAGTCATATGTCTTTAGAAATTTGTTGAAGTACTCAAGATTTTCTATTTTTTTTGGAGTATGAACTTTCAAAATAGTTTTTAATACATATAATTAAAAAATGGAAAAGAAGAGTGGCACAGAATATAAAAAGAAAAATTATAAACTGAAATAAAAATGATCCTTAAATACAAATATTTAAGAACAGTCTCCAGTTATTCAAAATTCAAATTAAAAAAATTAATGAGAAGATGGATACAACACTGACATTATCTTCTATTGGTAAGACTGTCAAATAAAAAGCCCTACATGTTTATGATAGATGCTAAATTAGTGCAACCATATTGCAAGCAAGAAATTTGAAAATATACCTTGTTTTTTTAACACATGAAAGCAAAATGCATTTCAATTCATAGTATACATATAGTGTATACACAATATTTTGTGTCTCTGGCTGCACACAAAGTAGAGTCACACAATTTGTGTCTTCATACATATATATACTTAGGATAATGATATCCATCTCATTCCACCAACCTTCCTACCCCCATACCCCCTCCCTTCCTCTCTCTATCTAAAGTTCATCCATTCTCCTATGCCTCCCACCCCCATAATGGGTCAGCATCCTCATATCAGAGAAAACATTCAGAGTTTGGTTTTGGGGGATTGGCTTTCTTCACTTATCATGATATTCTCCAACTCCATTCATTTACCTGAAAATGCCATGATTTTATTCTCTTTTAAAGCTGAGTAATATTTCACTGTGTATGTATACCACACTTTTTTAAATCTATTCATCTATTAAAGAGGTTAGTTTCACAATTTAGCTATTGTGAATTGTACTGCTATAAACCTTAATGTGTCTGTTAAACTGTGGTATGCTGTTTTTAAGTCTTTTGCATATAAACCAAGGAATGGGATAGGTGGGTCAAATGATTGTTCCATTCCAAGTTTTCCAAGGAATCTCAATACTGCTTTCCATATTGGTTGAATCTATTTGCAGTCTCATCAGCCATGTATAAGTGTGCTTCCCCCCCCCCACATCCTTGCCAAAACTTATTGTTTTTGTGTTCTTTTTGTTGTTGTTTAATAACTTTAATAACTATATAATTTTCATGTAATAGGGCAAAGGAGAGGGAGGGGAAGGGAGTGGGCATAGGGTATGAAAGAAAGTGGAATGAGATGGACATCACTACCATACATACATGTATGAAGAAATGAATGGTGTGACTCTATTTTGTGAACAACCAGAGATATGAAAATTGTGCCCTATATGTGCAATATGAATTATAATGCATTCTGTTGTCATATATAACAAATTAAAATTTCTAAAAAATGCCTTTTTTGAGATTGCATTCAATCTAAACATTACTTCTAGTACTATGGCCATTTTAACAATATTAATTTTTCAAAACCATAAATATTGGAGGGTTTTCCTTTTGCTAGTGTTGTCTTTTTCTTTTATCAGTGTTCTGTAATTTTACTTGTATGGGTCTTGTAAATGGAATTGTTTTCTTGGTTTCTTTCTCGGAGGTTCATGATTTTTTCAGAGATTCATGATTTTGTATGCTTATATTATATCCTGTTAAGTTGCTGATTTTTTTTTTATCAACTCTGCAAGTCTTCTAGTGGAGACTTTAGTGTCTTCTAAATTTAGCATCATATCATCTGCAAATAGAGATAATTTGACTTTTTCCATTCCTACAGGTACCTATTGTCTTGCCTAATTGCTTTGGATATTGCTGAGTATTATAATGAACAGAAGTGATATAAGTGAACATTTTTGCCTTATCACTGATTTTAGAGGAATTTCAGTTTTTCCCTTATTTAGTATGATGTTGACTTTTTTTTAGTCATACAGAGTCCTTACTTTGTTGAGGAAGATTCAGAAGCAAATTTAACTGAGTTTATAGCTGTGAGTACCTACATAAATAAAGCAGAAAATTCTCAAAAAAAATAATAATGGTTTTGAAGGTCTTAGAATAACATGAAAAAAAAAATTCTCAAAACCAATAGGAGAATATAGATAATAAAATTCAGAGCTGAAATTTATAAAATAGCAAATAAAAGAATAAAAAGAAACTAAAATTAGTTGGAAAGATAAACAACATTAGAAAGCCCCATAGTTAAGCTAACTAAAAGGGGAAAGAGAAAAGCCCAAATTAATACAATCACAAATGAACATGGGGCTATTATAACAGACATGACTGAGGATTATTAGTGACTTTCTTTTTTTTTGTTTCAACATGTTTATTACAACAGTTACAATTCACATCTGACTAGCTTTGTTTCCTCTTTCCCCTCCCACAACCATGTTCATTGGGCCATTTCCTTATATTTGAGCAATCAATGTACTTTCAGCACACATGCCCAGCAGTACTTTTAAGTGCATTCTTACAGGGTGCAAAATGGATTTCAATAATTTATACAAACAAGTGGGTTATGCTCAATCACTGCAATTTTAAGCTACTGTACACAGGAATGAAAAGGTTATAGAAAAGTGCCATAGCAACAGTGCCTTAAGAAAGGAGAAAAAGAGGAGCCTTAAAAAATGGATAAAATCAGATCAAGGATTTCAGAGGGAAATGGAACACATGGGAAATGAAAAACATTTCTCTGCAAAACAAATGGAGAAGCACTGCTCTTGATCAGGTGCAAGTGTGGAAACAGTTGTTTCATGATATTTTGTACACTGCCCATATGGTTCAAAATCGTATCCTTAGACACAGATCGCCTGGCGCTTGCACTGAATTTTTGAAAATGCAAGATTTCTGAATGATAAATTAACCCCCCCCAATTTTTCTTTTTTAAAAAAGCTAATTTTGCAGACAGGTTTACATGTAAAAGGCTAGGTATTTAGCCACCTTAGCATTGATTAGTTTTGGATGTCTAAGCTCTGTTACACATGGCTTCCCATGGCTTCACTCTACAAAACATATTTACAAAGTGAAGAATACATCTACAAGAAATCTACATTTCAAGGGTTTTACAAATCAATCTTGTATCTTTCCCCTGAATTGACTCTCACAGACCCCGTCCCCTTGTCATTTCCTTTGCCCAGCTTAACGGTCCAAAGTCTACTTAAATGCAGCTCAAAAATGTTAAGATTGGGCAACAGATTTACAGTTCCTGTACTCAAAACCATGTGCAATTATTCACATCTTCACACCATGAAGGAATTCTGATTTTTAAGCTTTTTGAGTTCCTTAATTTGTTGTCTCAAAAATAGTATCCTTTGCTCGCGCAAAGTTGCTTGAATTTCACATACTCGGACTAAAGATCTTAAATTTTTTAATTCAGTACAAATTTCTGACATGTGAATGCTCCCCATGTTATGAGCTTCTTCACGCAATCTTGATGCCTGCTTCTCTGCATGATCTGCAGGCCATCCTTGAACATGTTTTATGAGATTTTCATTGAAGTGTGCTGCTAGTGTAGGTGTTAATGAACACGCAGGTCGGGCAGATGAATTCTGTGGTACAACTGCTGTATTTGATACATTACTACTAGAAGTATGATTTGGACCAGGTGATGGACTTCTCTGGCTACTTGAGCGCTGAAGACTTCGAGGAGAAACAGGTTCATTTGTCAGCAGTTACAGGCTGCTGTGTGGCTGATTGTGACACTGGTCCTTGCTTTACTACTGGAGTACTAACCTTTGGCTGTGATGAAACTGGAGGAGTACTAATCAAAGGTTTGATAGGGACTGTGTTAGTTTGAGGTGTGCTTATTCTTGGAGACACATAGGATCTTGGGGATGAAGCATCAGACATTAAAGACATTGGAGACTGATTAGATGGCTGGGCTTGAGTAGAGAGCTGAGCAGCTTGAGAAATCAGAGATGTTATGTTGAAAGCAGATGGTCCAGCAGTAAGAAACTTATGAATTATAGACTGCAGTGAAGCTTGTGTCACAGCTGCTGTAAGAACTTCATTGATTTTGGATATGTCCACATTAGAATTATTGAGCTGCAGCGTGGCTTGCAAAGCAGGAAGCAACTGTCTAAGTAGATTTGGGTCCTGAAGTAATGGAGGTATTGGTGACTGTGGAACAGGAGAAACAGGGACTGCCGATGCAGATGTTGGAGGTGCTGATGTGGGATTCAGTCCAGAGGCAGAAGAAGTGGAAGGAGTTGTGCAAGAATGTGATACCAATTTATCTCCTGATGTAGACTCTTTTCTTTCTGTTTTCTGTGCAGGGACAGAAGATGTGGGTGTAGGCAGTTTTGATAAAGTAGATGCTCCATTAGCATCAAATGATTTCTTTGGCTGGTGGTCAGACTGTAGCGAAAATGGACTAGAAGGAACAGTGCTTGGGGTAGCAGTTGGATGAACCACTGGTTTGATGGGGTGCTGTACTGGAGTAGAACTACTGTGAGTCTCTGCTCTTGGCAGTCTGTAGTCTCTGTCATTGTGTCTGCTTGTTTGAGACAAAATATTCTGTGGGAGCAAACTACTGGCATCACTGGAATGCTTGTCTTCCATTCCACTGGCAAACCCACTAGTAGCTGTTGCTTGCATCACCTCTCTTCTGTAATCCCTATCTTTTGGGAAGCTATTAACTGCCACCTTATTTGCTTCTTTTTGTCTCTGCTCTCTTTCAAGCCATTCTTTTGGTTTTTCCCATTGTGAAACTTCTGCTCGACAATTGTAGTAATATTTTTTCCCAGACGAGCTAATGTGCTCAGACCAGTCATCTGCAGAATCATAAGGTGCATCTGAAGTTTTGCTTGGATTATTGCTTGGATTAGAAGAATGTGAATTTGAACTATGAAGAGCACTGTGGTTGTGTGAATTTTCTTGTGGAGAGTAACTGGTCCCACCTTCCCTCTCTCTAACTCTGTGAGTATGCACATTTTTGGCCTTATTGTGACCTGTGCTGTCACTATATTTGTTTTCAGGACTATCAGATCTCTGCAACATTTTATTTGGTGGTGAAGGATCTGCGGCATCTTGCATCTTTCCATGTCGGTGATCACCACTACTGGGGTGACTCTTCGATGAATACTTAAGTGCCTGGTAAGGCTGCGAGTCCCCCCTCCAGTCGTGACAGCCATCACTGAGTCTCTGCTGTTTCCTCGCATACATTACCATCAATGCCCGGCCTGTGAGTGTGTGTCGGGGAGGGGGGAGAGCGGCCGCGAAAGGCGGGCGGGCGGGCGCGCAGGCGGCGGCGGGCGGGCGGCAGCCCCGGCACTAGGGCCAGGCGCGCCCTGGGCGACTCTCAGCACCTCCTCGTTACTGGCGCCGGCGCTCCCGGGCCATCTCCCTCGGTGGACACCACGCTCACTCTCAGCCCGGGCAGCGGCGCCAACTACACGGCGGCAGCGCGAACCGGGGGGAGGGGGGTAAGAAGACGCGTCCGGCTCAGCCCTGCGGAGAGCGACTGCTACCTCCGCCTTCCTCTCCTTCTGCTCCGCCGCTTCCTCCCCTCCTCCCCCCGCCACCGCCGCCGCCGCTGCTGCCTGGTCCTTCTCCTCCTGCTCCTCCTCCCGCTGCCGCCGCCGGTGCCGCCGCTCTTAGTGACTTTCTTGAAAACTTAAATTCCTATATCTTAGAAAATCTAGAAGTGGATAAATTTATAGAAAAGTGTGACCAACCAACTTTGAGCCAAGAGGATATAGAAAATCTAAACAGACTAATAATGAGTAATGAGATTAGAACAATAATAAAAATACTTCAACCAAATAACAGCCTAGGAGCAGATGGATTCACAGCTAAGTTTTTAAAGACTAAAAAAAATGGTTTGTTGTACACAGATGAGAATGTTGGCATTCTGTCTTTCAACAGTCTGACGACAGCTGTAGTGTTTCAGAGATCATTATTTATCTATGTAGAAAAATTCTTCCCATTCCTATTAAATTCTGCTTTTATTGCAAAAGTATTTTAAAGTTTGTCCTTGCTTCATATGAAATTACTAAGATAATCATGTAAAATGTATATACTTTTTAGCTAAAACCAGATTTTAGACTTTTTCTTGAGTCGGTTTTAGTATTCGGTGTCTTTCTCAGATTTTTGGCTGCTTTCTCTAATTTGCAGACATTGAATTTTTCATAGTACTTACTTATAATCATTTACTTTGTATAGATTAATATCAATTTCCCTGATTTCATTCTCAATATTTGGAATTTGAGGGTTTTTGTGTTTTGGCTTATTTTTTTTATTTTTTGCCTTTTGCTTAAATTACTATAAGTAAATGTTTGTCACTTTATCTTTGAAAGGCCTAAATTTTGGTCTTATTGTTTGTATTGTTTTATATACTTTTTTATTTATTTCCATTTAGTTGTTATTTATTTTTATTATTAAAAAAGATTTTATTTTATTTGTTATCTCAGTTTCCCAAGGTAGAAACTTGGCTATTTTTTTTCCTATCATTTCTAATTAAAATTGGAAAAGATTATTAATATCTATTTGAGGCATAAACAGCAATGTTAATTATATACTTCATGTATAATGCATTTTTTCCTTAGTGATAATTTTTCAATTATCTTAATTAATTTTAAAAAGTTGTTTGTTTCTGAAGCTGGGCATAGTTATTAGAAGATAATCTACACTAAGGGTGCAAAATCTTTGGTTCAGGGTCCATAAAGAAGAAACAATCTTATAATTCCCTATTCACAGATTTATGACCCAAATAATGGAAGACAAGTATAAATAAATCAGTGAGGATACAGTAGAATGGGCACAGAAATCTGTTTTAACATGGTCTCTAGTGGAATAGGAAAAAAAAGGTATAAAATGAGAGGTTTGGATAATCCAAACCATGCTATTGTAAAATAAATGCCAGTATGATCCCGAGAAGCAGGAAACTATAACATAATTCTACTTAGTAAATTTTGAATAAAAAATTTGAGGAAGAAGAGAGAGCATCACAGAACAGATTCCCTATAGGTTCCTATACACTTTTCTATGACAAAGAGTATCTCATAACTGAGTCTCTTATCTCTTCCTGTCACCTGGCTTGTGAGTTCTCCATCCCAGTACACTCACATTGTCATTTTACTCAGCTTCTCTTTTATTTTTCTCCTTTGGTAACCCTCTGTCTCCAACTTTGAACTTCCATACATCTATGTAAAATGTCTCTCCACCTCTCCTTTTTTTAAAAAAAGATAGAGAGAGAAAGAGAGAATTTTTTAATATTTATTTTTTAGTTTTTGGTGGACACAACATCTTTGTTTGTATGTGGTGCTGAGGATCGAACCCGGGCCGCACGCATGCCAGGAGAGCACGCTACTGCTTGAGCAACATCCCCAGCCCCTCTCCTCTTCTCTTATACTGTATCTCACATGTTACTAAACTACATAGAAAAAAAGAATGTTTATAAATAAAGGAAGTTTAATGTATTTATCATATTTCTATACAATAACAATTTCTGAATGTTTACCTATAGTTGACACTATTATCCCAGCTGTGTGTTTTTCTTAGTTAATAAGAATGATGTTAAATGATGATGTAATCAAGATCACAAGAAATTACATACTTAGATCCTCTAGGTTTTTCCAATACCAAGGGCCACATCTAAACCATTATTGATACATTGCACTCAGTGCTCAAAATGTATCTGTGCATATTAGAGCATATTGGTTCTTAGACAAAATTGTAAAATCTTCAAAATGAAGATGTAAGCATTTCTTTATTCTGTCTCAGGTGATCTGGAATGGTTGTGCACCTATAAGCCCAGATATTGCAGAGGCTAAGGCAGAAGCATCACAAATTCAAGGCCAGTTTAGGCAACTTATCTAGACCTTCTCTCAAAATAAAATTAAAAGGGCTATGGATGTACCTCAGGGATAGAACACTCACCTAAGCCCTAAACCCTGGATTTAATCCCCAGCATCACACACAAGAAAATTAACCTCAAGCATATCTTACTCACTTATTTTGAATTTATTATAATTTTCAACTAACATTGTGTATTTTATTTTCAATACATTATTTTGCATACATTTCACATTAAACCACATGTGGAAAATAATAAAATGTTTCAAATAGGATTTATTTAAAGAGAAGCAAAAGTGAGATTTGCTTGACAATATGAATATTAACAGAAATGAAGCATAATTCTTTTCAAAGACTACTGACAATATGTACCAAACAGAGTGGGAAAATGAAAGGAAAGTATTCATAGGAATGTGCCTGATAGCATTAGATATGGAAATGAAAAAGGTCAACAACAATGCCATAAAGACATGTGGAATGTGCATCTGGAAATATACTGGGAGATTTTTTTTAATAGTTTAACATCTATTCTAAAAATCAATTAGATTGTGCTACACAGTCATATTATATATATATATATATGTATATATATATATATATATATATATATATATATATATATATATATATTCAAAGAGTACAATTGTCCAGATAGTTTTGTTATTTTAGTGGACTTTTTCTCCTTGTACACTGTTAAACTTTTATAAAACTCTCAATTCCTTATTCCCAAGGAAGGAATTAGATGGTGGCTATATGTAGAAATTTTCCAGAGAGTGGAAATTATATATCTTCAGTTGTAATATTACATTTTAATTCAAGAAACTCATTTCACAAAGAGATATAAATGATTATTCACCTTAGAAAACAAACATTAGAAGAAATTATTTATTAAATCTATCCATTAACTATGAGAGAGATGCACAAAATATTAAATTTTGTGAAATACAATTAAAAGTTAAAGTGTTCTTTTTAATGTAAATACCCAGCTATCTAACCATTTGATAAAATGACAACGTTTTCTCACTGAAATTCCCTGGAAACTTTGTAGACAATTAATTGGTAATATATGTGTGAACACATTTCTGTACACTATTATGTTCTATTGGATTATGTATCTTCTCTTTTACCATGTCATACTGTTGTTTAGATAGCTTAATGGTAAGTCATGGACTCTTGTTCTTTCAACCATATCTTTTTCAAGATTGCTTTAGTTATTTTAGGTCCTGCCTGTCAATGGAAATTTTAAAATCAGTTTGTCAATTTAAAGTAAAGTAAATATTAACCAGAAATTTAATATAGATTGTATTAAAATATAAATTAATTCTGACAGATTGACATCTGTCAATCAATATTAACTTTTAAATTCATAAATTTAATACATCTCTCTAAAGTCATTACTTTATATTTGCAATGCTTTATAATTTTTCAGATATGTATACCTTCACATTTATTCCTGTATATTTACTTTCCTGCATGCTATTTTAAAGTGGAGTTATTATATTTTTAAATATACATTTCTAGTATTAAGTACTTTGAATTTTTATTTATACCTTGACATTTTTGCTCAATTCGCTTTATTAGAACTCATATGCTCTTTTAAAGATTCCTTAAGATTTTCAATGAAAATAATGATATTATTTACAAACAAATAGAACATAACTTTCTCCTGCTCCAACAACAACAACAAAAAATGGTTTTGACCTTTGTTTGATTACCTTATTTTAACTGAAGAGACTCATCACTGTAATGCTGCATAAATATGGGAAGAGGAGAGTTTTTTCCTGTCACTATTCTTAAAATAGAAAGTGTTGAGTCTTTTACCCCTCAGAATGACATAAGCTTAGGTTTTATATAGACAGCATTTATTAACTGAGAAAGTTGCCCTTATGAATAGTTAATTGAAGATTTTTATCATTAACTGGTGTTGAAATTTTTTGACTATTCTTTCCACAACTACCTGGAAATGCTTTTGCTTTCTTTTTCCATTTATTACTGATATGTATAGCATTTTCATTAATTATTAGGTTACCTTACATTCCTCAAAAAACTTTTATTTTTTGAAGATGTACTTTCATTTTTTAATATAATTTCATTCCCTCAGTCCAAATTTTATAATTTAGAATGAGGAATAGCAGACTATTTTTCTCCATCTCTCTCTCTTTCTCACTTTGTCTCCCTTTCTTATTTCTCTCTATATTTTTTAATTCTTTTAAATATCTTTGGTAATACTGACCTCCCAAAATCATGTGGAAGAACTCTGCTACTTTCTTTCTTGAAAGAGTATTTTTAGGATGAAATATTCTATAAATGTACACTAAGTTCATTAAATCTATTGTGAAACTTAACTCTGATGTTTCCTTACTGATTTTATTTTGTCAATAATCTATCTACTGGTTAATGAGGTATTGAGATTCCCTAATATTGTTGTATTGAGGCTGATCTCTTACTTTGTATCTAAATGTGCTTGTTTTATAAAGCTGGATGTTTTAAAAAACCAATGCATATAAATTCACAATCATATCTTCTTGATGAATTGTGCCTTTCATTAAAGTCTGGTGACCTTCTTTCTCTTCTCTTAGTATTTTAGTGCTAAAGCATACTTTGTCAGATATAACTTATTTTCTTTCAGACTGCAGTTGATTGGAATATTACTTTCCATCTAATCACTAAAGAATACCCAATATTTTCATCAACACATCAAAATTTTCTAAAACAGACCATTATATGAGACCACAAAAGAAGTTTTAACAATTCAAAAAATGAAAATGTTTCCTACATCTTTTCTAATCTCAATGGAAATTATACAAACACAAGGAGATAGAAAAAAAAACACTTTGTTCCACAGAAAATCATTGAAGAGGTCAGAAAGGAAATTTTAACATGTTTTAAATCTTACAAAAATGAAAAAATGATTTTTTTAAAGGCACAAGTCCCAAGAGAATATAAACACACAGTTAAATGAAGTTAGGAAAATAAGGAGGATATAAATAAAAAATTCAGAAAAAAATTGGAAAAGAACCATTCAAAAATCATAGAGGAAAAAGAGGCCAAGAAATTAAGTAAAAAAAAAATCAGTTGAAAACCTTACTCATAGATTAAGTAGAAGAAATAATGTCGAAGATTTAAGAATGGCTTTTCAAAATATCACATTGAGATAAAAATAAAAAAAAGAAATTATGTATCTCCTATTTCTTATTCCAAGTTCCTCTATTGTGTTATTGTTATTATATACTATATGAAATTTTTATATTTACAATTTAATATCCTATCACATATTCATTTTAGTGGTTACTTTTGGCATTACAGCAATATATTACAGTCATGATTCATATTGTTTCAGTTCAGATAAAAATAAGCACTGTGATCTCTGGGTTCCTTAGCCACATTTTGTGTTAGTTATATATTAAGTAACTGTGCAGCTATGCATTACATCTACAAACATAAAATCCCCACAAGTTGAATGTTGCAATTTTTACTTATACCATTATAGGACTTATAAAGAAATTATAGGGAAAGAATGCAGAGCATAAAATATTCCTTCGCATTTATTGTTATATTTACCATTACTGAAGTTTTTTTTTAATCTTCTGAATGACAGTGTTTTCAGGAGGCATTGCTTCCTATCTTCCAGAAGAAAGTTCCAAAGAAATTTGAGTAGGTCTATATGACATATTCTCTTTACAAATGTCTTCATTTTGCCTCCATTTGTGTAGAATATATTTGTCAAACATAGAATATGGATTGATAGTTCTACTTGCTTTCTTTGTGTTTGTGTATTTTCAGCTCATGATTTCTAATGAGATTTAAGACCTTAATTGGATCACATTTCTGTGTGTAGTGTAGTTTTTGTCCCACTGCTTCCAAGATTAGATTTTTATTTTCTGTTTTCAGAAGTTTGTTTGTGACATGCCTCAGTGCGAACTACTTTTCTTGTGTACGGCCTGGTGTGTTTTAGTATCTTCAACCTGTACATGTCTCTCTTTTCTCATATTCAGGACATTAATGACTATTATTTCTCCAAAGATTCCCCCCTCCTTCTAGAGTTATAACCACAGTATTTATCATTGTTCTAATTTTCATTTGGCTCTTCTTAATTATTTGTATGTGTCAATTGAGGTTTCTTATTAACAAGTCAATTAAGAGTGTTATTAATTCAATTTTAAGAATCTTACTTGTTCTCTGTAAATGTATTCACTTTATTTCATTGCAGGCTGTTAGAATACTTGCTTTTAAAATCCTTGCACTCTTACTACAATAAAAGAATCATCTTGGGGATTAGTTCAGTTGATTTTCTTTTCTCCAGAATATTTCCTATTTTCTTTGTTCTTCATGTCTCTTAATCTTTAATTGTGTTCTGTCCATTCTGAATGTAAATTTTGATTCCATAATCTTTATCTGACAATGGTTCTCTTTGTTTTAGCAGACATGGACTTCACTTTTAACATAAATTCCTTGGCTAGAGTTTTTTTTTTTTTTTAATTCTGCTTCTTGGGCAGCAGCTCCATTTCAGCTTTAGATTGTTGAACTTCTTTATGTCTTTTCCCCTACATTTGCTTGTTTGAGACTTCAATCAGAGATTTGAGTAAATAGTTGAGAAATCTGATTTTTTCCCTTTCAAGATTCTTACGTTCTGTGGTCACAGTCCTGGCTTAAAATCTGGCTCTCCTGGCTAGAGAGACTCACATATTTTTTCAGTAATTTTTCCTATTGTCACATTTTTCCCTTCTTTAGCCCAAGCTTAACATCATGAATAAGAGATG
The DNA here is from genome assembly GCF_045843805.1 of Urocitellus parryii. Classification (NCBI taxonomy): domain Eukaryota; kingdom Metazoa; phylum Chordata; class Mammalia; order Rodentia; family Sciuridae; genus Urocitellus; species Urocitellus parryii. The sequence goes on from NW_027554189.1 coordinate 1,096,644, forward strand.
TTTTATAATACTTTCCTCTTTCTCTCCTCTGAGTTTATTTGATCTATCTGCTTCAGTTTACTTTCCAGAGCATTCAGGTAGGTTTTTGCATTTTTCCCTAGTCATGGTTTCTGCATGAAGATGATAAAATAGGTCTTAACATAGTTACCACTGCAGCCATACCTCCATTTCTTCACCATAACACATAGTTGCAAACATCTAGAGCCTGCAATGTTGAACTTTGATTTTCAAGTTCATATTTATTATTTTAATACTTAATTTATTATTTCCCCAAAATATTATCACCAGAAAATGTAGAAAAACATAAAATAATATATGCCTACACTGGCATTTCATTCTCTACTTTCTCATTTTTGACAGGCAACATTTACACTGAGAATTTTATGGTAAATTGTCCCTTCATGTTAGTACATTTTTGTATGACACATGCTTGAATTTAATCCAGGTTTTGTTTTAAATTTATATTTTACAATATAATTGCTTTTATGCAAAGCAATATATTTTCTCCTACCTCAAAATTTTTTCTAATAATATTTTCAGCTGACAGAAATAAATGATGGTGATGATGATCACTACCTGGTATGAGTTCATGGGACTCTGTACTGATGAATTTCTAGTAATGTAATTTGGTATGACAAATAAATGAGGAAACTGAGGCATGGGAAGGTTCTCTTACTTGTCCAAGGTCTCATTGTTGTTAAACATCATTATGACTACTGAAGACAGGAAATCTTTCTCTGGAATTGTATTCTGTTTTTACAATTACAATGCTTCTGAAAATATTAAGGACCATCTTAATTCAAATTTTTGGGTGTGTCTTCTTTTACTTTCAGGTTATATTTTTATTTTATAGCTATAGCAGCATTTTTAAAAAAAATCACACATTTGCTTCATTCATCAGATTAGTAAAAACAACTCATTCCTTTATACCTGAGTTATGACACCTTAATTTCACTCCCAAAATTAAAGTAAAATTGTTAATTTATAATTTTAGAGTAGGATACAGAATTTGATAACTTCATCAGATTCAATTGCTATCTTGAAGGTGCATAATATAGATTCATTGACCAGTGAAATATTAATACATTCTCTTGTTTTGTGTTTCCTTTTAATTTTTTGTAAACTGCAGGAGAGAAAATGAAAAGAAATAGACATTAAGAGCCTACCAGATAACATGTCTGTTTTGAAGTACCATTGGTACTGCAGCAAAATGATTTTTTTAAAAAAAATTATATCACTGCCTTTCTTCATCTATTTAACTTGAAGGTGCTGTGTGGCCTGTGGCTACATGGTTAGTGTCCAGATGTTCAGCACCCCTCACTGTGATAAAGAGGGGAGAAAATGAAAGTATTCATACATCTTAACTTTACATGATTAGAAAGAGAACCTTCAAAGATTTGGACAATGAATAACTTGCTTCCAGCAATCATCAAGCAATGGCAAGAATGAAGACATTAATTTGTACTAGAAATGGAGGCTAGAATTAACAGTTTCCTCATGGGTATTGGTACAATATGTACATGCAGAACTTTAAAAGAACTGCCCTTTTTAACAAAGTGTTCCTAGCAATACTTACTTAGAAGATGATGTTGATGTTAATTTCTCTTTCCAGTAAGTGAGGTCTCTAGGATCATATACCATTGGGAAAATCTATGAACACATCATGGGAAATGGGTGTCAGCCTTTTCTTTCTAATTTCTGCTTTAAGGCCAGCCTCCCTGGGTAAGGTGCTCAATTAGAGAACCCAGAGATCCTATTCATGCACTTACTTAGGAAACAGGCAGGCACTCAAAGTTACCTTCCCACCCTCATACACCTTACCCTCTCAACTCCAACGTGCATACCTACAGATCCTCTGCTTTTTTGTTTGACCAAAGTGGTCATACAACATGATTTAACATCCAAACATGATTTAACAAACTTTATTCCATTCTTAGAAGAAGGTTTTTTTCATTTTATTTTGTTTGTTTTGGTAACTGTCCTCCCATTAAACGTGCAGAAATAAATGACTCTCTGGATTAAAAGTTTTGCTTTCCACTGAAAGGAGATATGTTCTTACTATCTGCACCAAAGGAAGTCTTGAAAAGAATTTTGTTATGGTTATTTATGAAGGATTACAACTTGACAGCAAATTCAGTATTCAGGAATACAAATCTTGCTAATAAAGGTGAAAATACTCATGTAAGTATAATCTCTTGCTAAAATTACATGTATATTACAAGGAACAGAAACTATTGTGATACATGTTTCAGACCTAGTTTTTCATATACCATATATATATATATATATATATATATATATATATATATATTAATTTTATCTTTTTTCCCCAGTTGAGCTTCTTTACACTAAATTTCTGGGATATTTGTGTTTAATAATGTACTAATGGAAACAAGGGACTTAAAATGAGTAAATAAATATAGCATGATCAGCATTTTAATTCTTTATCATTTAAGACATTCAATACATTTTAAAATCCAATTTGTCCTTTCATATAAAGAACAAGATACATGAAAGATGGCTACAGAGGCAAGATAAATTCGAGATTTCACAGATTAAGATAATTCTAATATCATGTAGAAAATTTAACTCCTATTAAATTAATAATAATCCTATTCTCCATTTTTGTTTTAAATTGAAATGAAGCTCAAAAGGATACAGATTTTCAAAAAACACTTTTGTACAGTCACATCAAACCTATGTTGTATACTTCACAAGTGATTCACAGATCTGCATCTACATCATCCTGAACCTGAGAAAAGTTCCACATCAAACATGACCTGACCTCACAGCTCTCTCACTGTGAGAGCTATACGAACATTCCTCATCTTGGACTCATGCCTAATATACAATGCTTCATTTTCTGAACATATTAAAGTTTTTAATTTTCTTTTTTCATTTGGAATTTTATTCACATAAATTCTCCCAAATTACTCTGTTCTTTTGGTCTAATGATCCACTCATGAAAAATTTGTTACATTGACAAGAATAATTGATTCTTCTTGCCACTCTTTGCTTTGATTGTCACACAATAAAATTATTTTATGGAACAAGGAAGAGTCATTAAATTTTATGCAAAATCTGTGGTATATCTTGTATCTTGCAAAGTTCCTAGCATGAGCACTCAAAACTCAGAAAAAGTTAGTTTGAATGAATGGATGATTTTTGCTTTTTACAGTTCAGTGAATCATTATCCATTTTGGAATTTCTTATTTTATTCTATTAAGAAGAAAAAAAGTCAGAGGAGCAAATTTGAAATATCAGAAAACTGAGAATTCATTTCAGGGCATATTAAGTGACACTGATTAGAAACCAAAAATGTGGGTTGGAATACTATCTATTTTGTTTTAGATAAGGTAAAAATCTATTTCTTACAAATTTCTGTAGAGATTTATACCAGTCAGCATGAAAACAAAAAGAAGTCTAATATTTCAGGTGATTGATTAGTGTATAGATCCCTAATTATGCTACATTTGAAAGGACTAAAAATTAATTAATTACTTGCATAGAATTCTAGGCCCTATTAGGTAATCACAGGAGTCTGGGTGCTCTCTCTGTTTAATAAATTGACATAGTAGAACTCATCAGAAGTAAAAAAAAAAAAGCCTTCAAAAGAACTTTCTAGGAGGTAAATACAAAAGTACTTTTGCTTAGTTACTAAATATGTACATTTACTGCTTGCGGCCTATCTGCAATTAGTAAATCTACTTCATGTAATTTGTACATACATGTGTGCTCCTTCTCACTGTACTCAGTGCAGAGTGAACCTGCTACTCAAATACGTGATTTGTGATATTTTTCAAAAAATAGTAATCTCAAGGGCTGGGGATGTGGCTCAAGCGGTAGTGTGCTTGCCTGGCATGCACCGGGTGCTGGGTTCCATCCTCAGCACCACATACAAATAAAATAAAGATGTTGTGTCCACCAAAAACTAAAAAAATAAATATTAAAAAATCCTCTCTCTCTTAAAAAAAAACACAGTAATCTCAAACACTTTTTGCCTTTTCTTCTCTGCTATTAATAATTTTATGTAAAAAATTAATCTCTAAAACTTCATGTAAAAATACAAATCAAATCAGCTACTAAGGTCAAACATTTTAATAATACTGGAAAACAAAGGTAAATCAAGGGTAAAATTATCTATGAGGCAAAAAATACACTAAAACCCCAAATTATTACCTTTAAAAGTTTCTCAAAATCACTATTATTTAATTTAATTATTTCTGGCTTGGCCTTTATATGTTATCTTTAGGTATGTTTTTACGAGAGTTGCTTTTAAAATATTTGGATTATTTCTATTTCTACTTAACAAAATAAAGGGAGCCAAAGACCATACCACAAGTTTAATATCACTTATCTCCAACTTTTTGTTATTTCATCTTTCTCTCAGATTGTGTACATATTACATATACACACATGTACATACATAAATACATATACACATATGTATGTACCAGAGGGGAAAAATAGCTCTGCTCCTTGCTAGGTTGCTGACTAGGCTACTTTCTGCTGCTGGTGAAAGGCCTATAACCCTACCATTATAATGAGAAGTACCAGGTAATCCATGCAGTAAGAACCATTTACAACCTCATCTGAGAGCTGAGGACAAATCTGAAGGATGGAATCTATTGAGTTGAGTAGACCTGGTGCACTTTTGTTTTTGGAGACAGAGGTGGACACAGAAGAAAAGTTTCTATAGGAGGAAATAGAGAGAAACTGAGGAAGGAGACTTTCTAGGGGCAGGGAAAACTTGGTTTATTTCAGGAGTAGTATCCAATGAGGCCTTCTTTCTCTTTAAAGATATTTTTAATGTACTTTCCTTTTTCTAATTTCCTTTCTTTCTTTATGCATTCCACAATTCTTATCATCTTTACCATAGTATTTAATGTGGTCATTCATACTTTCAAGTTGTTAGTCTTTCCAAATATAATGTTATTTCTAGGAGAAAAAGATTGTATTTATGATTTATTGAGAGCCATTTTTCCAATGCCTAGAACACTGTCTGCCACGTTGTCATATTTACTTGTTAATATTTACTGCATGGTTAAATGATTAAACAATGCAGATTTTGCTAAATAAATGTTACAAACTTACACAGGGTTACACAATAAAATACAGGACAGCCAAGTACTTTTTAATTTTAAAGAAAACAGAAAATATATTTTGAGCCTTAAATATGTTCAAATTTACATAGGAAATACGAATATTAAAACATTACCTCTGAAAATAAAATTTAACTGAAAATCTTATATTTTTGTTCAGTTTATGTTACAACCTTACATTATTATCAGTGGCAAAATAAATACTTTGCTATTTAGCATCATGAATTTTTAAAAGTGAAATTGATGCTATTCAATATATATGAATTTCCTAAAACAAAATATCCTTTATTTAGTGAGCCAAATAACATGATTTTTCAATAGGTACATTGTGAATTTTTTCCCCTGACATACGTAATTCCAACAGTTCGGCAAATCATGCAAATTTTAATCAGCATACAGAAACAGACAGCTGAGATTTCTTAAAGTTCTACCAAACAGGTGGCATTGACTATTTTTGTAGTTTGTACCTGCCCACACAAAACAAGTTCACATAGTATGTGTTGCAATATTATCCAGAGAATTGCACTGTGAATAATCAGAGGGATGACTATGGAAATGTAATAATCCTAACATCCATCAAACAACTTTTATCAGTACTACCAACTAAAACATATATTGGTTATGTCTGACCTAAATAACTATGGGTCATGACATAAAAATAATACTAAATCACTCTCAGGATGATAGTGTAAATAACATTAAGTTATACTAAATAATACATAAAATATACTAAAATAAGGTTCAGGATTTCTTTTACCAATTTTAGAAGAGATGTTACATTGGTCATAGATGAGGTGAATAAAGTATTTGCATATGCATGTTTCTCTTATTGCAAGAAATATGCATGTCTTTCTGTCAAATTAGTGATCAAATTTTCCATTTCACAATGTGTAGCAAAAGCCAAATAGTAATTTCTATATAATGACACAAACTCATACAGACTTTATAAATGGAGAGTGGAACCAAGATGGAATATGCTTCTGGGTACTATTTTAATTTAATTTTTAAAGTGTACTTCTGCTTGTAGTCAGAAGGAAAAATGCATTAAAATGCCTTTTCATCTATCTAGAATTTTTTTTCACTCTTGAATAGAAGCCCCAAAGCGAAAATGTTTGTAATACACAGAAGTTAAGTAGCTATATACTTTCAACCTCATCAACTGTTTGGCTCTAGGTATAAGGAGAAGAGTTTCATTCTTTTAAACTAAATCACGATGTTTGAATATTCAAGATTATCCTAAGGCCAAATTTGGAATTTGGAATATAGTTTGTAGTCCATTTTTCACACTAGGAGAATCCTATATTTGGCCCATGTCTAGACTCTACTTTTTAAATGCCTAAAGCACCAAAATTTTATACTTCACTTGTCAATCATGTTCTATTATTAACTTGACTCCCAATAAAATTGTCACATAGACTAGCATTTTCCAACATATGATCCCACACCTGTATTTGTTTAAAAACTTTTTTTGGTAGTATATGAATGGAAACACATATGTTAATATTTATGTACATAGTTAATGTAAGTATGGAAATACATCTAGACTATGAATGTAGTAATTTAAGGATAATATTAGCATGGTATTAAATTAAAAACGGAGATTGATTCAACGTGTATTGATGTGTCTTATGCTTAGGAGGACAGATAATGCATAGAAAGAAAATAATTGCTCAAGTGGTATTTCAAAGTTCAGTGAATTCTCACCTAGTATTTCTTGAATGGACACATATTTTGAGGAAAGAAAAGATACTTTCACCCTTTATGCAACTTTACTAAGCAGTTTCATGTAAATAATACTAGAGAGTGCTATAGTTTTATACTGCCATTGCTAAAAAAAGTTGATGGATAAATAGTGAAGAAAGGTGTGAATTTGATAGAGAATTAACATGTCCAAAGATATTCAGTAAATTATATTAGGGATAATGAAGGATTATATTCTCTCTGAAGTCTAAATTTATTCAGCTGATTGAAAATAAGAAGCAAAAGAAATAACTGCTAATGATACAAGAATAGATTCTATGTCCCAAATTTTAACACCAAATACAAAATATTTTTAACATAATATGTAAGTTATAATTTGTTAATAAATCTACTCATATGAAAAATATGGTAAACAGATAATCATGATTATCATATACATTGAAAATTTCTAGTTATATAAAATTAACAACTTGAGACTTTTAATAAATTATTGATAGTAAACCTTATTCTTAATATTCTTGTCCTTTAAATTAGAACTATCCAGGCCATAACATTTATTATTATTAAATAATCTTTAAATAATATACAGTACTTGATAACTTATCAATCATTTAAAAATTAAATTATTAAAATCATATGATATTCCATCAACTTTAATCTAATTTTGAATAAGGAGCCAATAAAATTAAAGGATATCAAAATGAATAGGTTAGATCAAATTAACAATGTAGCAAAATGTCTTGTACTTCATTAGGGCTAAAGGGTATGCTAATAAATGCAATTATAGTCAAATTCCAATATTAGCTGTAAAATAATGTATCACAAACAGAAATACCATAATGGGAAAAGCACAACACTAAATGTGTCCTTAGGAAATGCTCATATTTAAAAAGAATATACTGCTGTAGTGTGGTCTTTTGTTTATTCTAATGCTGCAATTTTATTCTGTAACTCCTATAGAGGTAATTACAGAACAGTTTACTATTATTAGATATTTATAATCCCTCAGTAATGTTTCCTAATCTCTTGCCTTTTCTATACCCAGATAACTGCATCACAGCTCAGCAGAATTTTTAATCACTTCCCCATAATAAGGAAACAATTCAAACAAGCCAATATTTCCTGCAGAGAAAAACCTGGAGTCACAAATCATAAAAACAATACCAAATCCATTAAATGACTGAGCTTCAGTCATTCTTCTGAGTGCAGTTTAGTGTGGCTTAGATATATTCTGTTTTCTTTCTTTTTTTGAGAGAGAGAGAGAGAGAGAAAGAGAGAGAGAGAGAGAGAGAGAGAGAGAGAGAGAGAGAGAGAGAGAGAGAGAAAGAAAGAGAGAGAATTAGTTTTCAGTGGACACAACATCTTTATTTTTTTTTTATGTGGTGCTGAGGATCGAACCCAGTGCCCCATGCATGCCAGGCCAGCACGCTACCTCCTGAGCCACATCCCAGCCCATTAGCTTTCATTTTTAAAGGGAGACTCAAACTTAAAAATGATTCCATATTCCATCATTTATTTTCTTTGACATTCAAAAGGATATATTCAATGTGTGCTTAGTACTACATATATTAGAAAGTGAGATAGAATATAAAAAGAAAGGAAGATATAGTTATAAACACTAATACATTTATGTTATGAGTACTGCACATCTTATATTCAAATAAATAACTTAAGGGACTCTAAATTATGAATAAACAAATATTTCTGCCAAAATATGTTTTAATATAAGTATAAAATGATAATAAATCTGAAAATATGTCATAAGGCTTAAACAATTTTACATTGTTGGACCAGTAAGTTTTCCTATGAAATTATTAAACTAATTCTTTGTATAATTAAGAAAAGAGAAGAGAATTAACCTATCAAAAATAGACAAAATATGATAAATTTAATGACTTTTAAAAGGAAAAGAAATAATAAGTACCAAGGAACTTATGTGTGATTTCATTTATAGGAAAACCATCAACAGGCAAAACTCATCTCTGGCAACAGAAGTGAGAATAGTGGTTACTAGTTGTAGAAGAAAATTGAGAAGAGGCAAAACATGCTTTTAGATGCTAAAACTTTTCTCCACCTTGATCTGTAAAGTGATTATCTGAATGTTTTCTTTTGTTGTTATTCTTTATAGTTATAAATGACACTAGAGTATATTTTGACATAGATATGGAGTACATCTTATTCTAATTAGGATAACAGTCTTGTACATAATGTGGAGATTCACCATGATGCATTCATATATATACACAGGAAAGTTTTGTCAGATTCATTCCACTGTCTTTCCTATTCCCATTCCCCCTCACTTCTCTTCATTCACCTTTGTTAAATCCACTGAACTCTTATTCTTCCCCTCATCCTACCCTTTTTGTGTGTTAGCACTCACATACTAGAGATATCATTTGCCCTTTGGCTTTTGGGGATTGGTTTATTTCACTTAGCATAATAATCTCCAGATCAATCCATTTACTGGAAAAAGTCATAAAGTCACTTTTATGGTTAATATTGCACTGTGAATTTATACCACATTTTCTTTATACATTTTTCTGTTGAAGCACACCTGTGTTGGTTCCATACCTATTGTGAATTGAGCTGCCATAAATAAAGAGGGGGCTGCATCACTGTAGTATCTATCCAACTGATGATATTTATTCATTTTAGCACTGTTAACCTAGAATAAGTGGAAATACATGAGTGTTCATTGGCAGGTAAATTAATTTAAAAATGGTTTTATATTGCATTAATATTCATCCTCTAAAAAGAAGGAAAAGAAAGAAGTTCTACGATGTGAAACTATATGGATCAACTCTGAGGACACTACGCTAAATGATATTAACCAGTCACAGATTGAAAAGCTCTGCATGAGTTTACTAATGTGGGGAATTGTTAATCAGCAGGTCTAAAATTTCAGTTATATGGAATCAGCCCTAGTTGTCTATCAATACATGAATGAATGAAAAAAAAATGTAGTATGTATAAAATGGAGTTCTAATCAGTCATGAAGAAAGATGAAATTATGTCATTTCTGGTAAGTGAATAGAACTGAAGAATGTATTTTAAATAACATTTGAAGGAATTGAGATATACAGTATGTGTAATAAAAAGCATGTCAAAGAGGAAGCAATATATGCAAATATGGTACAAATATAATATAGAAAGACTTTAACATAGATGTTTGAAGGAATTTGTTTCATTTGCAACTTTTAAAAGACATTAAATAATGAAAGAATATTATTGAATTTTATGATTAATAACATGTTTATGTCATCCTTGAGCATATAAAATGACTACTCATTAACTATTGGCATTAACATATGACTTTATAATTTTTTTCCTTTTAAAAATAACTACAAAGAGTATTACCTGATTTGACATTTCCAGGTGACAAAAATCTCTTAAGAAAAGTATTCTTTGAATAGTATTATTTTATGAAATATTTTACTTTAATTAAATATCTAAATAGTAAAATCTATTCTATTTACCCTTCAACTGATTGGATGAGACTCATCCACATTGTGGAGACCAATCTGATTTCTCCACCAAATAAAGGAGTAGCAACATTCAAAACGCCCTTATAATATTTGACAAAATAAATATCTGGGCAAATTGTGGCCCAGTAAAGCTGACACACAAAATAAACCTCCACATTCATCAGATAGGAAATACATAAGAGAAATTTGTTCATCTTGCTTTGATATGCTGTGGAAATTGAAGAAAGAAGGTAGTGTAAAGCACAGGTTTCAGAGGCCATGGTCCCTATTTCTACATCTTGGGAATATAAACTTTAGAAATAGCTAGTTTCTATCAAACCTGAGGACACTAAGAACAACACATTTTAAAGCACATGGCCATCCCAACATAGCAGTGAAAAACATATAGTGGAACCCAATATGCTTTTATATTAAAAACAGTCAACAGACTAGGAATATAAAGGTGTCACCAGGTAAAGAATATCTATGAAATGGTCACACTAACATTATATTTAACTCTGAAAAATAGATATCGTTCTTCCTAAGATCAGTTTTAAAAGAGAACATGTGCTCTTGCAACCTCTAGTGTACATCATACTATAGGTTATAGCTCAGGCAATTAGATTAGAAATAAATCTTGATACTATTGGTAAACTCATTTTTGATAAGGATGCCAAGGCATTTCAGTGGGAAATAATAGCTTTTCAAAAGTCAGTCCTGAGCCAAATGAATATCATTATATAAAAGAATGGACTCTGAATCCTACCTCACACAAAATACACTAATTGTCTCAAAATAGATTATAGTCCTAAATATAATAGCTAAAATTATAAACCACATTAATAAACTTAGGAACAGATTTTTGTAACTGTGTATTAGGCAATGGTTTCTTAATTATGACATCAAAAGCCACAGAAATAACAAAACATTAGATAAACTGGACTTCAAATTTAAAAGTGTTTGTGCTTCAAAGAATTAAAAGACAACACAGAGAATAGAAGAAAATATTTGCAAATCTGATAAAGAACTTGTACCCAAAATATTCCTTTTGAAAAAAGAAAAAAAAAGTTAAGTATAATTCTTTCAAGACTGCAAAGTAAACAGGTGATAGAGGCATTTCTTTTAATAGTAATTTTATTTAAATTAAATAAACATAAATATTACATATATTGATGAAGTACCATGTGATGTTTCAATACATGTATACATAGTTTAATGCTTAAATCAGGTTAAAGTTTCCTCTATTCTCAAACATTTATAATTTTCTCGTGGTAAAAGCATTCAAAATTCTTTCTTGTAGCTTCTTGAAATGTACAATACATTGTCATCATTTTTAACCATCCTCCTGTGCAATAACACACCAAAACTTCTAACTGTAATATGGTACCCATTGATCAATCCTCCCCACCCCTGCCTCTCACCCTCCTCAGCCTCTGGTTTCCCACAATTCTACTCTTCACTTCTATGAGATCAACTTTTTAATTTTTACCTTTGAGATCCTGTGGTACTCGTCCTTCTGTCCCTTGCTCACCTTGCTTAAAAATGATCACCAGTTCCATCCATGTTGTTATCAATGACAGGATTCCATTCCTTTTATGGCTGAATAGTATGCCATTGTGTGTATTTTCAACTTCTTTATTCATTCATCTGTTGAAGGATGTTTCCATTCTAAATCTATGTTGTTTCCATGTGTTGGCTGTTATGAATAGTGCTGTAATAAATGCAGGAGTGCAGATGACTTACCAACAAAATGGCTACATTTCCTGTAAGTATATACCAAGGAGTAGGATTGTTGGATCATACAGTTACTAAATTTTAGCATTTTTATGGAACCTTCGCATTGTTTTTCATAAAAGCCCTAATAATTTACATTCCCATCAACAATGTATAAGGCTTTCCTTTCCTTCACATCCTCACCAGCACTATTCTCTTTTCTCTTTGTGATAATAGTCATTCTTACCTAGATGCTATTTTCATTTCTCTGAAGTTTAGAAATTATAAACATTTTTCATATTCCTGTTGTCCATTTGTATGTCTTGAGAAAGACCTATTTACATCTATTGCCCACGTTTTATTTAGTTTTCTTTCTTCTATTGAGTTTTTGGACTTACCTATGTATACTGGATATCAATTCCTTGTCAGATTTATAGTTCATAAATATATTTTCCCATCATATAGATTGTCTCTTCACTCTGTTGATTCTTCTCTTTGCTATGCAGAAGCTTTTTAGTTTAATGTGAACTCATTTGATAATTTTTGCTTTTATTTTCTGTGGTGTGGGGGATGTTGTCCAAAACATCATTGTCCACAGAGTCATTTCCCATATATTTTCTTTTAATAGTTCCATGGTTTCAGGCCTATAATCCATTCAGAGATGATTTGGTAAGAGATATGGAGTCTAGTTTCATCCTTCTTGTGTATATCCAAATTTCACAGCACCATTTATAAAAGGGACTGTCCATTCTCCAATATGTGATCTGATCATCTTCAATGAAAATCAGTTGGATGCAGGTGGATGGTGTTACTTTTAGGCTATCTATTCTATTTCATTGGCCCATGTCTATTTTTAAGCTAATACTGTATTGTTTATATTACTAGTTTTGCAATAATTTGATCAAGATAGCTTTGGCTGCCTGAGATTATTTTGTGATTCCACACAAATTTTAGGACAGCTTTTTTCCTAATTGTATAAAAAATATCATTGGTATTTTGATAGGGATTGCATTAAATCTATAGATTGCTTTGAGTAATGTAGACATTTTAACAATATTGATACTTCAAATCCAAGAACAAGGGATGTTTTTAAGTTTCTTGTGTTCTCTTCAATTTCATTCATCAAAATTTATATTTTCCATTGTAGAGAATTTTAACCACTTTGGTTAAATTTATTTTTATTTGTATTTTAAGTGAAATTGCTTTCTTGATTTCAGTTTACAATACTCAGCTATTGGCCTTAAGCAATTCAACTGATTTTTATATTTTGATTTTTTTTATCCCATGTATGCTGAAATATTGAGGGAAAATGGGCACCCTTGTCTTGTTCCAGGTCTTAGAAATTTTTCAGCTTTTCCCTATTCTGTATATCATCTGTTGACTTAGTGTGTGCTGTTGGATTTTTTTGCTAGTGTTTTCTTGAGAAATTTTTGCATTTATGTTCACCAAGGATATTGGCCTGTAGTTTTCTTTCTTTTTGTTGTGTCTTAGTCTTTTTTTTTTTTTTGGTGTGAAAATGATGATGGTCTCTAAGAATGTATTTGGAGAATTCCCCCACTTTATTCATTAAGATTCATTTAAGAAGAAATGTGTTATTTGCACCTTTTCTCTTGCTGCCTTAAGGAACTTGCTTTTATCTTTTGACACTGAGAATTTGATTATAAGGTATATTGAGTAGGTTAGATTAAATGGAATCTAACTTATGATCTTTACCCTTCCTGTATATGAATATTTATATCTTTATCTAGGTTTGGGAAGTTATATATTATTACCCCTTTGAACAAGCGTTCTACTCCTTTGTATTCTTAAGTTACTCTTGAACCCAAATAACCCAAATATTGTCCACTTAATGTCATTCAAAAGTTTCTGTAAATGTTCTTCATTCCTCTTGATATTTTTCTCTCTTTTTTTTCTGCCTGTATGTTTTCAAACAGCCTGTCTTTAAGCTCACTAATTCTTTCTTCTCTGATCTACTCTACTAGCGATGTCTTCTACTCTGGTTTTAATTTTCTTTAGCGCATTTTCTAGTTCAAGGATTTCTATTCATTTGATTTGTTGTTATTTTTTTCCATCCCTCTGGTGTTTCTCTACTTGAGTACCAAATCATTTATATATACTCTTGAAGCTTTTTAAATTTTCTTAAAACAGCTATTTCAAATTCTTCATGAATTCACCCAACTGGTCAGTTTGTGGCACCTCCTTTTGACCATTAGGTGAGGTTAAGGTTTCCTGAAAGTTATTAATGTTTACTGGCATGTGAGAGCATATGAACATTGAGAGATTAGGTATTTATTCCATTCTTCATAATCTTTTTTTTTTACTCCTGTCTTCCCAGAAATCTTAAGCAAGCTATTCACTTTTTCTGACCCTGTAGTTACTTCTTCTAATTTAGTTACATGGCACCATAAATACAGATTTGCTACAAATCTATTGTTCATGTGTTATTGTTTCAGCCCTAGATGAATTTAACCCAAGTTTATAACAAATATACTTTTAATATATTGTTCATCATGAACTGGGGAAGTATATATAAAGGCCAACTGATGCCTGTGAGATACTTCCTAGGGCCAGGCTAGACAGATGCTTAATCCATAGTCAGTGAGCTATCCACAGATCCTAGAGGATTGTTGAGGGCCACAGCCTAGTCGGGATGACGCATGGCATTTTTGCCTGAAGAGTGGTTGAGAGGTGATGCCAGTGAGCCATTAAGATGATGACTTTTGAGTTCTCTCGGAGTTCCCATTGAGTTCCGGTTGAGCTCTTGTGGGGATTCCTGAAGAGTTCTCATTGGTTGGGGAAGTGCCGGAGGAGGGATTTTCAGGTTGGTGGTTCCTGGAGGAGCCGCGTGTTCAGTAGAGTTCCCAGGGAGCGTGTGTGGAGTGTGCTGGTGGAGTTCAGAAATGTTTGTTCCTGCTTCAGTGGCTCGTGATTTGTGCCCAGCCAGACTGTGGCAGAGGATTCTGTCTGGCTTTAGGCAAAATCACAGTGAAAGGACAATATCTAGGCTACTGTTCTATGCCAACCTGTATCACACTCTTGATCCCATACCCAGTGAGTCCTGTGAATCACTGGACAGTGTCAAGGACCACACTGCTTTGGGCTGCCTACTGCTGAGCTGCTGAGGAAACTCATGGCTCAAGACCACAGCAACCAGTGACAGATGATGTTGACTGAAATGGAAGAGAGATGGGCTGTAGGTACATATTTCTGACTGACACTGGAGCAGTTCCAGAGTCTTCACTTGAAGGCAGACCTCTAGTAGGAGACCATTAGGATATGCCTAGGGTCAGGTTTCATCAGTCTGGCATTGACTACAAATGTGAAGTCCTGTGCACTACGCTGGCCTACCCCTAGTTAATGAAGTCTTAGTATATACTATGATACTCAAAGTAGGGTAGTGTTAGAGAAAACAGTTTCTTGGCCACCAAAACTAACCCTAAACTAGATTAGACCAGTCTCACAACCACAGGACATGCACAGTCTCAGGGTGTTACAAGTCCCATGTTGCATCTGGTAGTGATGCCAACAGAAACACAAGTCTGTCCCACCAGAGTGTGTGTCACTGCCTCATTCATGCCATGCAGGTCTAGAACACTGGACTGGGAGTAGGGGCATTTGTTTTCTTCCTGATGCTGGGTCCCACTTTAGCAGGCCTGGTACTGAGCTCCAAGGCAAAATTCTGATGCTAGTTTTCATGTCCTGCTCCCTAAAGGGTGGAGTCTTGCTCCTCTCTCTGTTGCCTGAGGTGAGGGGAGGGGTAGCAGAAGCTGTTCCACTGTTGCTTGAGTAAGGGCAGTTCCGGCTGCTCAGGTGATAGGTTCTCTTCTAGGACAGAGATTGTGGGCTCTGACTAGCACTAAGTTTTATACTGGTGGGGATGATAGTGGGTTCCCAGTCTAAAGCCTGAACTTAATTCCCTTTTTCTTTCCTCAAAGTAAAAGTCATCTCTCTTCACACCATTTGGATTTCCAGCAAGACTCGTATGGAAAAAATCTCCTTCCTGCTTCTTTAAAAACATCTTTTTTATTATTATTATACAAAAGCAAGCAGTGCACCTCTCACCTGGCTTCCTTAGCTTTTATGAAGGTAGTTTGCAGGTTAATAGCTATTCAAATGTGTGTCTGTGGTGACAGAGTCACCAGAGGATCTTACTCAGCTGCCCTTTAGCTCCATCTCCATGGAGCCAACGTTTGAAAGAACACTGTAATTAGCTTACTGCCTGAGACACACTAGATAGAATATAACATAATCGTACTTGACAGGAAGTGAAAGAAGAAGGGAGAAAGGAAGAAGAAGACGTGGAAAATAAAAGATTAATGATCAGTTGCTATTTTCCAGGTAAAAAGAGGCAAAATGCTATCAATTAAATTATAATTCAACACTTCAGAAATGACCCAAAATATATGCACATAAACAATGACTCATTTTCCTTTATTGCCACTTTTGTTTACTTGTTTTTATAGTTCTTTAAAATTTATGATCTATCAGCTGCTGTGGGTGTTAATGCTTTTGTTGTTCATATTTATTCAAATTGAAGAATATGCCATTTGAAACTAAATATTGTAGTGTAGAACGTTCATCATTCAGATGCCTCCTGTTGCTTTCAATTTTATGTCTCTGTTGCTTTCATGTCCTTGCCTCATTTCACTGAACATAGAACATTTTTATTTTATGGGTAAAGATTTGGCCTTGTGTAATAGTCTCCAGGATTTGCTTCATTTGAAGTGCTTTCCTTTCAAACATACACTACCCACCCCCACCCCCCGCCCCACCACCAAAAATAAAAGAGCAGCGAGAAAGATTTATTGAATTCTAATGACAATTATAGGGAGCGCTATTGTACTGTAGTATTTTTCAAAATCATATGTATGTTAAGAGTGTATTTTTTTTTGTTTCTGGTAATTGTCAAAACCATAAGATTTTAGAATTAAGTGTTTTGCAGATGGGAAATTGTGTAAAGGTTTTTGTGTAAATTTTGACAAAATTTCAACAAGTTTGTTGAGTGATCTAACTTGCTTTTTTGTGATTTATGAATCAGGAAGCATTTTGTCTAAAAAAGAGAGGTGCTACTTTGGGCATAGTAAAATAGTTTGTATGAGATAACTTGATCAGGAACAAGGAATTCACAAGAAGCAGATTCATTATTATTAAGTTATTTCAGATTCCTTTCCTTTTAAAAGTTAGAAAGGAGACTTCCTTAACATGCCAACCAAAGCATCTCTCCTGTTGACTATCATCTCTCCTGATTTCTTAGAGGATCAGAAAACGAACTTAGTTTTGGTTTGGCGGTATGAAACTCTGGCCTAAGTGACTCCACTGTGGTTTGATCTGTTGGGGCCTAATGCAGGAGCTCAGTCTAAAATAAGGGGCTCCCATAACTTTCATTTAACATTGATTTTTGCTCCATTATGTATATAGTTTAAAATTCAATACAATTCTAACATCTTAACAAAAAACAACAGGATAAAGTTCTGCCCAACATCCAACATCTTTTACAAAGAAACAGTGAATTTATCACCTGATTAATAGATGTTGCAAAGATGCTAAATGAAATTTCCAGGAATTTCCTTGTGAATTCATTGATGAAGTACAATTTGGGGGACAAAATTTAAACCTGATATTTATTTTTCTCCTTAAAAATTAGAGTCCAAAAAAACCCCCCATACTTGTAATTTAGTACACTTTCTTACCAAATCACATATAGTCAATCCCAGACTAATCAGGATTAGAATACTGGTCCTTGTTTATACTATCTGAAACCCTGAGCATTTTCATAATTATTAATTCATTTTGTAATTCAACACATGAAAAATGTAATTGATAAATAATTTTCATATAAATAATATCTGGGAAATATATTTTTCAAGTATTGCATTACCTCATATTATACACATTAGATAATATATATAATACTGACAAATGCATGTAGAGAGAAATTGTCAAGAAAATAATTCCTTTTTTACCCAAATAGAAAAAAAAATGTTAGATGATTAAGGAAAATTTAGAGGAATTCTCTATAAACTTTTGCAATGGTGTACTGAACTGTCAAACAAAAGCAAACTGTCTTTCAAAATTGTTTAAAATATTCAGAACAACAACTTATTTTAGGTTCTTTGTATATTTACCTGCTGTAAAACAAAAATTCATAATAATATATATTCCCTAAGCACAATTCAGGAAAACCTGAATCATTTTAATACATACCAGAAAGAATAAGATAATCTTAAAGCATACTCATTAATATTACAATCTACTATGATATCTATAATTATGTCTCTGCCACATGGCATGTGCTAAGTGAACATTTGCAGGTTCACTGAATGATATAGAATACTTTACAAATAATTGGTATCATATTTGTACTTTTAACACTGGAATTCAGTATGATCTATAATATTTTGGTATCATTTTCCTCTGGACAAGATATCTATGATATTAAACATTTCCTCCAATATGTACTGGCACTTTCTGCTGTAAAATAACACTTTGCCCTCAAACAAGGAATTCCTTATTTAGAACTGAGATCCAATAGCTAAACTGTGGAACCAACCTAGATGTCCTTCAATAGATGAATGGATAAAAATAAATGTGGCATATATACACAATGGAATATTACTCGGCAATACAAGAGAATAAAATCATGGCATTTGCAGGTAAATGAATGGAGTTAGAGAAGATAATCCTAAGTGAAGTTAGCCAATCCCAAAAAAACAAATGCCAAGTGTTTTCTTTGATGTAAAGAGGCTGATTCATCGGGGATAGGGAGTGGGAGCATGGGAGGAATAGACAGACTCTAGATAGGGCAGAGGGTTGAAGGGGAAGAGACGAGACATGGGGTAATTAATGATGGTGGAATATGATGATCATTATTATCCAAAGTACATATATGAAGACATGAATTGGTATAAATATACTATGTATACAACCAGAGATATGAAAAAATGTGTAATAAGAATTGTAATGCATTCTGCTGTCATATACAAATAAAATAAATAAAACTGAGATCCATTAATATTTTTGTCTCATGAATATATGATAGTTTTATTTTCCATCTTAACTTCCAGAGTCTCTTTGATTTGTTAATTCAAATGCTTTCTTTAATTTTTTTTTCCAGCAAAACACAAAACATTGTGTTTTGTATGTTTTCAAGACATACAACATGTTGAAAAGACATTTCCCAGGTTTATAAATTATTAAAATGAACTTCTCCTTTATTTTCATAATTGTACAATACAAAATACATATTCCTGAATCTATTGATTTTTAATTAATTTAAATTGGGACAATAAATATCCAGTAGCTCTGACCTTAAAATAAAATGTACCTCCACCTCAGCATCATAGACAAAATTGTCTTCCTTATTTTTGCAAACTGTCAACTTCAAAGACCATTTGTTGGAATAGAGGAAGTATTCCAGATGAAGTATATCACTTGTCTGGGTTATTAGACAAAAACTGAAATCCTACTAAGTCTAAGAAATAAAAAACACAAACTCATTACAGTGACTCATCTTTTATCAACTTATCAATGTAGGAGTTAAGAGTCAAGGAATGCTTCATAATAAAAATCTGGCTTCATACACTGCTCTTCCTAAAATTTGACAAGTTCCCTTTTCTCTGTTTGCTCCATTTTCCTTTTTCATGAAATAATGAAGATAATAGTTATTAGATATGAGTATCTACTTATGATGTTCTAAGCACCAACAATTGTGATATAGCAATCAATGAGCAAGAGATGGTAAGTTGTATTCTGTTTACTGCAATATATTCTTCCAGCACTGTTGAAGTCAGGCATGGCCAATTGACATTCATTGTTCAATGAAATGTGAGTGGAAGTGACATGTGTCACTTCTCCATAGAAGGCTTAAGTTCAAGAGAGCAATTCATCACATTTGCCTCCTTCAAGCATCTGTGACCATGGAGGCCTGTCTTGAGATGAAATCTCTAATCCTGGAATCCTGTGTGATATAGAAATGCCACAAGATTCGTGATGTACATATTATACTACAAAAAAAATAAACTTTATTGTTTCAAGCCTTTGAGAGTTGAAGTTGTTTGTTACTGTAGCAAAATGTAGTCTGTTTTATTAAAACAAAGATACATGTCCTTGAGAAGTACATATTCTGGTAGAAAAGGCAGAAAACCAGAAAATAAAACATAATACCTAAAGAGAATATCTGGTATGATACCCGATAATGAACACTGTGGAAAAAGAACAAGTACTAAAAGATGAAAAGAAGCAGGAAGGAAGCAGCTTGCAGAACTGAATAGAGAAACCAAGTAGTTAATAAACTTTGAACACTAGAAAAGGGTCAAGTACATGTTAATCACTCAATAAGTCATAGATTTTTATTTTATGTTATCTGAATTCAATCTGATGCGTCTGTTGACTACATAGTTCTGATGTTTACCTTTCTTTCTTCCCATTGCTTCTTCTAAAACTAAGGCAAAACCTCCCATGCTATTTGAGAAGTTAGAATTAAAAAGAAAATCACTTTGGTTTATAAAGCTAAGATCCAAAGAGCCCTATCAGATATAGGGCACTAATTGCCTAGATTAGAGAATCAGGGAAGAATTGACATCATTTTGCAAAAGTAGATTTATGTAGTAGATCAGCATGGTATATAAATGCCTGGAGACCCTCATAGAAGATCTGAGAAGTCAAAATGATATTTTCTAAAAAGATGTGCTTTTTGTCTTTTCCTGTGTTAACACTTTTTGGGTTTTTTCATTTATTTTTTTATTGGTACACAAAAACCAGATATTGATTGAGGTTAAAATGCTAACTTGAACTGTAAATGTCTTAAAAAGAGAGGAGAAAAGTCAATGGGATAAAATGTAACAGAATGAGTTCTGAAATTTCAATTTAAACAAATTCCATAAGTATATGTCAGAGGCTGGCAACAGTACTTTGCTGTCAAATTTAGTTGACCCCTGGTCAGTGAGAGATTGTAGTGGGGTGTGGCTTCATAAAAGCTATCAAAAGCTTATCCTACATTCAATAGTAGTAGTAATAATTTAAAGCATGTTTTGGTTAAAGAATGCATTCTGATCAGAAAAATGACTTACTCAAGCCTAAATGTCATAGAGCAAGATGCATGGAAGTAGCTGCCTGTGGCTGAGAGTTTTGCTTCAGTGGTTTGCTACTATCTCTGGTAATTCTCTTAGCCTTTCCCTCATGGTGACCATCTCTCAATCACCGATGGCTGATGCAACTTAGGCTAATGTTCAAATTGAAGGCAGGAAGAAGGCAAAAGAATGGCCAAAACCATGTTTGTCCTTTTCCAAGCAACCCCGAAGATTTCTCATTGTCTAGAACTAAAAACATGTGCTTTTTTTGCCTTTCTCTGTGTTAACAGTTTTGGTTTTTTTTCATTTATTTATTTTTTATTGGTGCACAAAGCTAGATATTGATTGAAGTTAAAATGCTAACTTGAACTGTAAATGCCTTTAAAAGAGAGGAGAAAAGTTAATGGGATAATGGCCATTCTAAGTTTCATGGCTGGCCAGAGAGTCAGTATTTGGGCTTCCCAATACCTGCATTAGACATGGGCAGGAAAGGAATTCAATTTGGGAAACCAATAGTGTCAGGCACTTTACTTGTATTATCTCTAATACCCATAACAATTCTGAAGGGTAGGTAAATATTTATTATCCTTATATAACTATCAAACTAAATAACAAAGAAAGATTCTCCAAAAATTAAGTTTACTGGAGAATAGCATTGCAATGGGAGCATATCACCAGAGTGAACTATGTGTGTATTCACAGAGGCTGAGGCAAGAGGGAGTTTTTAAATGCAAAATGAGGGTTATTACATAAGTTGTTTTGAACTAGTTATCCTCAGATACATAGATCAATAACAAGGGGTGTGTCAGTTCAAGGTTGAACAGGCAGTAGTTGGACAGACACCCTTGTGGAGGTATTTTCTGCATAAGGTTTCACTGGCCATTGTGCCAGGTTGTAGATCTGTCGAGTTTTTTGTGATAGCTCTTGTTATCAGGCATATGTGCATAGATCCCTTTCTTCATGACTTCCTTCCTTCCTTTATTTATTTTTAAAATTTTTTTAGTTGTTGATAGGCATTTATTTTATTTATTAATTTTTATGTGGTGCTGAGGATCAAAACCAGTGCCTGATACATGCTAGGCAAGTGCTCTACCACTGAGCCACAACCCCAGCCCTACGTTTATTTTTTGGTTAGGGCATGACACTCCTTTTTTATTCATTTTTTAAAAACTTTTAGTTGTAAATGGACACATTTTAGTGGTGCTGAGGATCCAACCCAGTGCCTCACACATGCTAGGCAAGTGTACCACTACTAAGCCACAACTCTATTTTTTTATTCTTGCAATTTTCACATTGGTTTAGGAAGCCAATAATCCTAGACAATTTATTTTTATGATCTTTAATTCCTACAACAACCCTGGATGGTAGGTATTTATTTTCCTTATTTAGCAAATGAAGTAAATTAGAATCAGCAACATAAAGAAAACCTGAGGAAAGCCTGCAGTTAGTAAATAATAAAGCCAGGGTTCCAATTCAAATCAGGTTGAACCCCAAACCTTTGTTCCCTCCCATGATATCATATCGTAGTGTTCTGGTCATGGTGACCCAGAAAGGAAGTATTATGTCCAACACATGAGTCACCATAAATGTTCACCACATTTCTTTTACCAATTAAAGCAGAACATGCATAGAGGAAAGTGTGTATGTCTTTGTGTATAGCTTGCTAAATTTTCCCGTGCAGATTATGTAGCATCCCAGAAGAACCCTTTCTCACTCACACTCCACAAATTCTAAGAGCATAGTTAAGTTTTACCTGTTTTTATAAAACTTCATATTAATGGAATTATGTATAATTCATAATATATTATCATACCATATATATTACATTGGCTCCAACTTTCCTGAGATCCAGATGGGAAGCCTGATTCTAGAACAGTGCAAAAGTTCAGTTATAAGAACTGAGTTAAAGTTCAAAGGCAGATTAGAGTAGGATCAAGGGTGAATATCTGTTAAGACTTGAAATATTAGTTTAAGACTTGAATATTAACCTTCTTGCTGGCTAAGATCATTTTGGACCTTGAACAATGATATGGATCTTCTTTCTAGAAAAAGCGAATAGGCACAAGATAATAAAATCTTGTCTGCAATGTCATGGAGCTCACAAACTCTTTAAAGTTCATCTATGAATTCCTTGGAGATTTGTATCCACCTAGATAAGAACCTTTGTCCTACAGGAGCAGGGCTGACCATGTATGTGGAGGTCACATGATTCCAACCATGGATAGAGAGGTGTAAAACCTAGGAAATGCCCCTGACATGAAAACTCTGCCAATAGTTTCTTTTTCTTCTTCAAATTCATTTGAAAAAAAAGCCACTCAAGCAAGAAAAAGATAACTAATAAATTGAATTTTATTTCCTTGTTAGTCCCTGTATTCTCAACGATACAACCAGATCCATAGTCTCTCACTCCATAGACCACCAGTTACTATTTTCTTATGTATCCTCCCAGAAATGTTCTGACCTATAATCTGACCTAGTTATTCTTTTCAAAATTTCTATCTCTAACAATTCATGATGCAAGTATTGCCAGACTTGTTTTCCTAAAACATCAGATTATGTTATTTTCTTGCTCAGAAGCATTTTACAGCTCCTTGATACCAACATAATGAAATTCAAACTCCCTAACTTGACATCAATGCTCTCCTTACCAAAACTCTGAAATCCCTCTCTAGTGACTAAAACAAAACAAAAGAACGTGAAACCTCTTCTGTACCCAGGGAAGACTTCCGCCAGACCCCAAGATCCCAAAATACCCAGCTGCCATTTTCTGTTAATTCTTCCATTGAGATATTCTTTATATCTTTTCCTTTCTTTCTTTGACATCATGTTTACCCAGCCTCTGAGCCAGGCCTGCTCACTTCAGCCTAGTGCAGGGCACCACCTGGCCAGTGTCACCTTCTGGAAGCTGCTCCTAGAGCATTTCATTTTCCTTGCAAACACCTTCAGTGTGTCCAATCCAAACTCCTTTCTCTAAATAGCTGCGGCAGCAAATCAAGTGATTGAAATAGAAACCAAATGGCTGTGAACAAGTCATCTATTAAGGCCAGATCCAGATTTTTGTGAGGATGAAGTTTATAATCAAGGGGACTTTCTCTAAGAAGCAGAACATAAAATATAAATAAAAATCAGGTAAAAAAGCAATAATTTATTTAAAAACTGATTAAATGCTGACTGATATCACAAACATAATCCAGAAAAAGCAACATAATATTTTTAAATGAACTACCATCTATAGCTTAATAATATTATTTTGCCTCTTCACCCAACAATGATTTTGTAGTGTCATTTTAAGTGAGACTAAAGAAAGGTGACTTAATCTTTCTTCTAGCATGATTGATTAGAATTTGTTCTTTATTATTGACATCAAATGTTATTGATGCATTTTAGGAGTTTGTGAAATTCAAGAAAACTTCTATTAAGTTCCCATAAGATTTCAGGGTCCTTTAAGTTTGCTTTTGTAGTGGTTAATCTTAAATACTCTGAGCTGATTTCACTCATGAACCAGTTTGTTATCAATGTCTTCATTGGAGATATTAGTTTTCTGTTACACTTGTTGAAATCAGTGTCTTATGACAAATCATTAAGAACCTGAAATCTTTTCCTAATATCTTCATAGGAGTCTCCTCTTCGTTGGCTAGGTCATCAAATAATCCAAAGACTTATTCATTATTTCTATTCCAAATGTATCTTTTTCTCCTTAATGAACTTCTGGTTTCTGTATGATTTGAAAATCCTTTGATAATCATTTCTTGTAATATACATTCACTCTGCAATATCTACCACCACTTCTTAATTACTTATGGAAATAGATGAAAATATTTGTATTTTATATGGAAATAGATGAAAATATTTGTATTTTATATGGAAATAGATTAAAATATTTGTATTTTATAATTTATTTTATGATTATTTATAATTGCAAATGGTGCATGATTAAATATATTCTGGTAGAAGAGAATTCCGTTTTGGCTAGGCATTATCTTCTGCTCACAAGTTTAAAAACTGTCATTTTTAAATTCTTTCAAACATATAGAAAAATTTCAAGAATGTCAAAACACACTCCCATGTGCCTTTGCCCAAATGGACAATTATTCAAATTTTATTACATTTGTTTTGTCATGATATTTGTGTGTGGTGTACATGTTTCTTTTCCTGTATCATTCAAAAACATTGCATATAGTATGCCACTTTACCCATTAATATGTATTTTCTAAAAAGTTATATGTTCATATACATGTCCATATACATTATATATGTATAAAATATATATATATATATATGTGTGTGTGTGTGTGTGTATATATATATATATATATATATATATATATATATATATAGAGAGAGAGAGAGAGAGAGAGAATGTGTCTATGACATCCACAGCATAGTCATCAAATCCAGGAAATTCATATTTATTCAATATTGTTATCTAACCTAGAGTCTATATACCAATTTAACCAATTGTGCAATTATGTCTTTTGTAGAATTTTTTCCATCCAGTGTCTAATTGGAAGTTCTTCAGGTTTTTATTTCCTGCTGCAGCTATTTTTGTAGAGCACAGGCCAGTTGTTTTACAGGATGTTCCTCAGTATAGGTTTATCTGACATTTCCTCATGACTAATCAGGTCATGAATTTGGGTCATGGATGCTATATAAGCAATGCTGTGTTCTTGAGCTTGGAACAATGATTCCAGGCTGTTTGGGAGTCCTTACCTATTTGAGAATGTGTTGGAATCTATATGGATACTCTTTTTATAAAAAACACTTAGGCACAAAGTAACAAAATCTTGCTTGCAATGTTAGGAAACTCACGAACTCTTTAAATTTGTTTATGCATTCCCTGGGGATTTGGGGACACTCAAAGTAAGAACTTTTGTCTTATGAAAGCTCTTTTTCTAAAGAGCTTTCACCATTTTACATTTTTACCATCAGTGTCAGAAGCTCCAATTTCTCCACAATGTTGGCTTGTGACACTATTTGTGTTAATGTCTCCTGGAGAAAGTGACATTGTAGTTTCTCTATGTAAAGGTACTGTGTTTTTTTTTAAATAAATAATTTGTGGAGAGATGCTTTGTGACTTTGTAAATATCCTGTTCTTCATCTTCATCAAGCTCTCATTCTTGAGGTTTAGCATCCATTTATGGTTGTTGCCTGAATCAATTATTGCTGTGATCTTGTAAAGTGAAGATATTTTAACTATCATTGTTTCTACATTTTAGTTACATTCTAATAGGAGATAGAACCCTTCCTTCCTTCCTTTCTTCCTCCTTCCTTCCTTCCTTCCTTCCTTCTCCATTTCTTTGATATGTATATCTGCATGCTTCTGTGACTGTGTATTTTCATATGAAAACCTAGGTTTCTATCCCTTGGGTTACAATCTATTACTGTCACTATGGTTCAGTTGTCTCAGAGTTCATTGGTGGAAGCCCATTTAAAGCTGGTACCTCTGACCTTTTGACATGCCTCTGTCATTTCTTTTTTCTTTTGAGCTTTCATTACTTTCTGGCTCGATGAGATGAACAAGATGTTCAGGGATCTTCTTGTACTTTCCCTGCTCCTGTCTTAGAATCCGCCTTATCTCCAAGATGCCCTGGTTCTTAAAATCTAAGTGTTAGGTGTGTTCCTTGCTACTGGAGTAGCAGAGCTGGATTATCTGAGTTTATTCTGATAACTCAATACCCACCTAACCTCATGGGTTCCTACTTAGCTTCTCACATTCCAGATTTGTACCTCCCTCTTCCACAGGGAGCATACGGACTCGCAATATCATTATATTTACTCATTTGCTCAGCCCCAAAATATACATAATATAGTTTCAGAACTTTTATACCTATATAACCCTGGAAAGCACACCTGTTAGAGTTACAGGTTTATTGCAGTGCCTTTTTCTTCTTTGCACTAGGAATTTATAGTCAAAAAACTTTTTTAAAAAAATTAGAGATAAAATTGTACCCCATCATTTTAAATAGAGTTGGGGTTATTCTGTTTCTATCTATAATAAATTTTAGGGGTTTTCTTTTCTTTTTTTTTTGAGCAGACTTATTGAGATACAATTCATATATCTAGAATTCACCCATTTAAAATATATAATTCAATAATTATTAGTATATTCACAGAATTTGCATCCATCACCACAATCAATTTTCAAACATTTCAATTACTCTAAAAACAAACCCCATACTCCTTAGCATCACTCTTCAATTCTCCTATCCTCCTAATTCTAGACAACCTTAATCTACTTTCTATTTCTATGGATTTGCTTCTTCCAGCATTTCATACAAATGTAATCATACCATATTCTCCTTTCTTTACTTAGTGTAACATTTTTAAGGTTTATTCACACTGTAGTATGAATCAGTACATTATTATTTTTATTCCTGAATAATATTCCATTGGTTGTACACATAAGCCACATTTTACTTATCCATTCACATGTCAATGGACATTTGGGTTGTTTCTACATTTTGGCTACAATGGATATGCTGCTGTGAACAGGTGTGAATTGCTGGACTGTATGGCACTTAGAGATGTTTAACCATTTGAAAGAACAGTTACCCTTTTCTAAAAATCTTTCACCATTTTACATTTTTACCAGCAGTGTCTGGAAGCTCCAATTTCTCCACATTCTCACAGACTCTATTATTATTTGTTCTTTTAATATATAGCTAGTAATATCTCATTGTGACTTTGATTTACATTTCCCTCGTGGCTAATGGTTAGAGCACCTTTTTGTGTGCTAGTTGGCCATTTATACATCTTCTTTGAAGAATTATCTATTCAGATCCTTTGTCCATTTTTATTGTGGGGTTGTAACAATTCCTTATTTATTCTAGATACAAATCCCTTATCAGATATATGCTTTACAAAAATGTTTTACTGTTTCATTTGTTGTCTTGATTTTCTTAAAGGTGCTCTTTGAAGCAGAAAAAAATTAACTGTGGTCATGTCCAATTTATCTATTTTTCCATTTGTCGCTGTGCCTTTCGTGTCCCATCTAAGAAACCAAGGTCGTGATTATTCAAACCCATCTTTTCTTCTAAGAGTTTTATATATTTAGCTCTTACGTAAGTCTTTAGTTCATTTTTAGTTAATTTTTGAATAAAGAGTGAAGTAGGGGTCAAAATTAATTTCTACATACAGATATTCAGCTGTTACAGCACCATTCCTTTACCTACTGAATGGTTTGGGTATTCTTGTAAAAATAAAATTTACTGTTTATGTGAGTGTTTATTTCTAGATTTTTGATTCTCTTCCATTGATCTTTTGGCTATCTTTAGACCACATTGTCTTGACATCTGTAACTACATACTTAGATTTTGAATCTAGGAAATGGGAGTACCACAACTTTTTTCTGCTTTATCGAGATAATTTTGGTCATCTTAGGTTCCTTGAATTTCCATATAAATTTTAGGATCAGGCGTTAATCTTAGCTGGGATTTTTACAAAATTGAGCTGACTCTGTAGAATCATCTGGGGAAATATTGACATTTTAACAGCATTAATTTTCTCCAATCCATGAACTTAAGATACCTTTCTATTTATTTGGTTCTTTTATTTCTTTCAACAATGTTTTTAGGGTATAAATTTTGCACTTCTTTTAAATTTATTTATAAGTATTTTACTTGTTTGCTATAAGTGAAAAAAAATTTAATTTCATTTTTGGTTTAATCATTACTACATGAAATTGATTTTTTTGTATATTGGTCTTATATTCTACAATTTTGCTGAACCTCATTCATTTTAAGTTTGTTCTTTGAATATGTGAAACATTAAAAAAACTTTTAAAACCAAAATTATGCAAAATAGTATCATTCTTATAATTTTACATGTCTACTGATTGAAAGAATTCTTCATAAACTAATTTCTGACTATGTACATTTTAAACCTTATTTTTCCTTCAGTATTCATATATCTTCATTCTAGTTCTGTATACTATAGGACACAGAGTATAACAGTATGACTCCAGATCCTCAACTTTAGTAACATAATGCCAATGAGTCAGCCCATAAGCATAGGTGTATTCCTGGAAATTATTACTGGAATCCCCAATAATCACTGCATGTTGAAGTTACTGAAAAATCACATCAGTTTTTTTCCATACCACCAAAACTAAGTGTATCCATAACTTAATTTTTCCTTAACTGGATCTCCAAAATGACCATAACAACTCCTATGACATCTGATAAAAGATAAATGCAATAGAAGGGAGGGTGAAGTAAAAAGATACCAATTATAGTTAATGTATCTTACCTATGAAAATTTACAAAACATGTGACTATGACCACAACTCTAAATTCCTTCTAGTGTCCTGGAATAAGGTATCAGTGCTATTGAGAGACTCTGAAACTAAAGGTTTATTAAATTCATTGCAAATCCATTCTTCTTCATGCCTCTTGAGTTTGGTTTCCTTATTTTCAAAATCAAGTTATTTGTTTTGTCAATTTTAAAGGTGTTGTGCTATATCATGACATCCTGCATATTTTCAATGTATTTTTTTTTAGTTGTTGATAGACTTTTATTTTATTTATTTATTTTTATGTGATGCTGAGAATCGAACCTAGTGCCTCACACATGCTAGGCAAGTGCTCTACCACTGGGCCACAATCCCAGCCCCATCCTGCATATTTTAAAAAAAACATTTAATATTATTATTTATTGCATTTCACAAGTATTTCTGTCATTACAATTATACAATTGTATACAATATACAATTATAATTATTATTTTGACATGCTTAACATAGTGTTTCTGCTCCCTCTTATTTAAATTTCGGTAGGTTTGTGACCAGAGCAAAAGTGATATAACTTCCAAAGCTAGGTTATAAATAGCAAAAAGTCTTTTACCTGGCTCTATTGGGACACTTTATCTTGAAACCCACTGCTGTGAGAAAGTCTGAGCTATAAAGAAGCTCACATAAGGAAGAACAAAGAACCACCTCCAACTTCCAGCCACATGAGGAAGCCATCTTGAATGTGGTTCTCTAGTCCCATTTAAGCTGGTATTTAAGCTGGTACAGAAGGCAACAATGACAAGCTGTAGATTCATAAGCAAAATAAATGATTGTTGTTCTAAGCTTTAGAATTTGGAGTAGTTTGTTACACAGCAATGGCTAACTGATACACCATCCATCATTCCATTAAACCTCTCTCTTCTCACTCCAAACTGATCTTCTCCCCATTCTGTCATTGCATGGACACTTTGCAATTGTCCATCCTTATGCCTTTTCTCAAGCCATTTCTTCCACCAAAATGCCTTCTTCCCCTTGAAATCTTAAGGACTTCCTCAAATGCCGCTTCCTCTATGAAGTTCCCTTACTTGCTCCAACTGGTTTTGATGTCTTTCTCCTCTGAAATCTTGGAGAGCTTTGTTTCTATCACTTATGGTGCTTATTATCAGGATTGATACACAATGTATTTATCTGGGAACACCAAGTACTGACCCTTCAGAAAGGAAGTCTCCCGAATGATCCATTCTGTGAGTTCCCTCTGCTTTTCAGCAAAGTTTGTTCCACACATTCCCAACTCCCCTACTGGCCCAGAAGTCCCTTCAGAGCAGCGCACCTCTTATGTTTTCCTAAGTGACCTCTCCTCCCATGCAAAACATAGAACCTTGCAAGAAATAAGCTCCATACATTGTTTTACAAATAATTTGTTGAGGCTTAAAAACTAGTAGTCTGACTAATAAAAGACAAGGTCCGCAGAGAACACTCAGGGATAAAAAGGGAGCTTAAATCTTTAAAACTATAAATAACAGAAGTAAGATAGGTTTTCTTAAACTGGGATCTTGAAGTCACAGGACCTTCTAACCAGAGAGGTTAGGAATCATCTGATTGGTTCTCACATTTTTATGTACAAAAGAATCACCCGAAGGGGCTGGGGATGTAGGTCACTAGTAGAGCACTTGCCTAGCATGTGTGAGGCACTAGGTTTGATTTTTAGCACCACATAAAAATAAATGAAGGTATTATGTCCATCTATAACTACAAAAAATTTTAAGAAAACGATTCACTGGAAGGAAAATTGGACAGGAGTGACCACTGATTTCTGGATTCCACCCTGGGTGTTTTGTATAAGCAGGTCTGAGTGGGGCTGATGAAGTCTTCTTTTTAAAAATATATAAAAGATTTTTAAATTAACTTATGTATTTATAGGGTACCATGTGATGTTTCAATACATGGAGACATTGTACATTATTCAAATCAGGATAACCACATCTACCCCTAAACATTAATGGTTTCTTTGTGGTGAAAACATTAAAAGTCCTTTTTTCTAGCTATTTTTCAATATAAAATATGTTGTTATTTGTAGTCACCCTACTGTGCTTCTGTGCAATAATGCACAAGAAGACACCTCCTCAGTTTTTTTGTTTTGGTGGGGATAATGCTGGGGATCATGCCCAGGCTTTGAGCATGGCAGGCAAGCACTCTACCACTGAGCTAAATACATCCCCAGCCCAAGATGTGTCCTTCTTAATGAGCTCTTGAAGCGACTCTAATGCAGTACTCTGTGGACCACACTTTCAGGAGCCCTGGAGAGGCCAGACCCCTCTGTCGCTGTTCATTTTTTTTCCTTGTGCTGTTGTCACGTGCCCTTTGAAGTGCCCATGGTTGCTGCACTACCATCAAGTTGACAAGTGGCATAGCCAGAAGGAAAGAAAAGCCATGGGAGCCACAACTCTGGGGCTATTTGAAGGAGAAATCCCTGCCTCTTTACATCCTTGGGTGGTGGCGAAAACCAATGAAACACTTCACCAGGATCAGCAGGGAGGCCAGTAGCCTGGTTGGACAGTCTGCTGTCTGGAGGTGTCTTCAGATGGGGTGATGTGTTTCCTCACAGTCGAGTAGATTATTACCATTGTGAATCACTTGTGTCTATGCAGCCTCCACCCTTGGCTACCCGGTTCCTATCGGTCCAACATCTAATTTGTAATTACTCAAGGCTGTGCTGAGATTCTAACTCAAGATAATCTGCTTAATATATCTTTTTTTTCTTTTTCAGCATAGAATCAACCCAGTTCTGAATTTTTCAAGATTAAACCCATGGCATCTTTCCAATTTTGCTCCCTACATCTTCTGGAATCCTTCACAAGATGAATGAATCTGCCCTGAGAGCTACCTCTGGATGAGGTCTCAAGGCACTGCTGATGCCTGAGACCTCACCCCATACCCCCTAAAGAGGCTGTTCCGCGGCCTTGCACATCTCCATACTTACCTAGAATTAAGTCAGAGAAATGTTCTTGAACTAAAATAACATCAGTGTCTTCCTCATCTTAGAAGCAAAAAAGCAAAGGAGCAGGGGCAAGTGGAGACAGCCCCTTCGCTGACTTACCACACATGGCCACCACCTGTGTAGTATTAATGATCTGCAGTGGCTATTCTGAAACACTCTTTCTCTGATCCTTATGCATTTTTAATTTTTATAAATATCTGCTCAGACCACTGATATCCTAAATGTCTGAGACCCTTTAAAACTAGAATAGCCTGCAGGATAATACAAACATATAACCACAAGATGGATAAATCTCTATCATTGCTACAGACCCTCTTTACAGCAAAAAAAAAGAAAAAAAAGAAAAACAAACCAGAATTCCTGTAATTCATCTTTAATAATTAATTGTGCTTTGTTGAGTTTGTTACATGAGCACTTCTGTTAACGTTGTATAACACACTCTATCACAAAATTTCATTTCATTCTACACAACACTATAAGATAGATACTACTTTAGGACCAAGAAAGCAAGGATCTGAGCTGGACACAGTGGCATATGCCTGTAATCCCATAGACTCATGAGGCAGGAGGATAGAGAGTTGTAGGCCAGCCTCAGCAACACAGCAAGATCCTGTCTCAAAATAATAAAAACAAAAAGGTCTAGGTATGTAGCTCAATGGTAAGGCAACCCTGGTTCAATCCCCTGTATCAAAAAAGGAAGAAAAAAGAAAGCAAGTTTCTGAGAGTTTTCATGCTTTGGTTTAATGTCCCCACCAAAACTCATGTTAAAATTTAATCCCCACTGTGAAGTAGTTAGAGCTGGATCCAGATAGGACCTTTAAGAGGTAATTATGTCATTGATAAAACCAGGATAAAGAATAATTTGGCAATTTCTAACAAGGTTGAAAAAGTGAATATTCCAATTTCTAGAAGTCTGTCTTATAGTCACAAAGCCAGGAGAAACTCCCACATGTATGAAGGAAACAGAAATAGAGATGTTTAATAAAGTGTTGCTTGTACTAGCAAAATAAATTAAATGTTCATCAAGAGAATGGATAAGAAAGTTGGGGTATATTCAAATTATTAAATATGATAAAGCAGTTACAATGAACTGTGTATTAATAAAGATGACAAAAAGCAAATTGAAAAAGAACTTGAATAGGTTAAAAACATGAAAGACAACACTACATGTTGTTCATATAGTTATGCAGTAAAAACACAAAAAAATGCATGAGTGAAAAACACCAAATTTAGGGAAGAAAGAAAAATGAGACTGTGAAGGGGAATACACATGTGGCTTCAATTATATCTGTAATATTTGATTTTTTCATAGGAATAGAGAACTGATACAAATATGGCAAATGTTGAAACATTAAGGCTTGTTAGTGGGTACAATAGTATTTATATTAACTTCTGCATTTTTTGTAGATTGAAATGTTTCACAATTTTTCAACAATAAAAATGTTTGGCAATAAAACAACAACAACAAAAAGAGGTGATTATGTCATGAGGGCTCTTCTCTTATGAAGAGATTAATCCATTCATGGATTATTGGATTAATGATTTAATGAGCTCTCTCTCTCTCTCTGTCCTAATAGCCAGTTGGACTTTGTCTGTTGTACACACCCCTCCCACCATGTGATTCCCTGTGCCACCTCTAGACTCTGCAGAGTCCCCACCAGCTGGAAGGCTTTGCCAGATGCAGGCCCCTGAATTCCCAGCCTCCAACCGTAAGCGTAACTTACTTAGTCTGTGACATTCAGTTATAACAACAGAAAATAGACTAAGACTTTAGTGACTCACTTAAGATCACAAACTAAGTGACAGATGAGGGGTGGAGCCCAGAATCTCCATGCCAATTCCAGGGCACATTCTACCATGACATTCGGTACTTGCTTTATGTTTGCACCAAGCAGGACCCACACAGTTTGCCCATGAGACAACTTGGACACATGCCTGAGCAACAGATATGAGAAGGCACCCTCAAGAGCTCCCACCTACCCCTGAGAGACATGGGACTGACTTTGTCTCAGGACTCACCATCCACCTTGCTGAACTTGTCTTAGACTGCACAAGAGCTGAAGAAGCCTCCATTCCATCCACCTTCCTCTCCTTCACTCAGGATCTGGGCTGCTGCTTCCTAGAAGAATAGACTACCACAGCCATCCAATCCTGGAGAGCTGATGTTCCTGCAGGGGATATCTGCAGCTTCAGGAGCCAAAAGGGAGTACTCAGACTCTAGAAAAGGAGCAAATAAACCAAGAAATAAAAAGATAGAAAAATTGGGCAAACCTCAGCATGCATGCCAATCCTGGCCTGAATCTATCCTTGGCCAAGGAGCAATTTAGGCAGGGAAACTGATTCTGCCAGGGGACTATATGTATACATGGGCAGCCACCATGAAATGGCCATGAAGAAGTGGTTGTTCCTAAGCAGTGGTACCCCTCTTAAAGCCCATCTCACTGTGGAAGACAAGGTATTCCTGTTGGACTTTCTGCACCCTCTTAGGTTTGTCCTTGAGACCTGATTTTTTTGACCTTCAAAAAAATCTAGATGTCAAACTCAGGAAGAGACAACTCACCATGATACTTGTTAATGAAAGAAACATCCATGTTGATTCCTCCTGACAGAGAAATGTCAGAGAAAGCATTAGATTATATGGAATAATGTCAAAGACATAATCCCACACACTCTTCACCCCTGAATCATGGAGCAGGCCTGCCATTCCTATGTTTGTTCATCCACCACTTGCCGAGCTCTGTTGTGCCTGGATGGTGGGATGCAGAGAAGAAATGCAGCATTACAGAGTCACCACCAAGTATCAGGGAAACAGGGGAGACTGCAGGATTGACACAGCTTTTACTAAGTATATATATGTATGTATGTATGTATATAATTTTTTACACTGCAAACAAATACTTAGTACAACAACAATGCTCCCACTTTTAAAACACACAGCATTAGTCTTCCCATGGGTCACTGGCTAGTCCAGTGTGACTAGGGACTGTCGGATACAGATATGTGTAATAATGGCGTCCATATCCTCAAACACCATTGCTGGCCCTCAGGCAGTATGAACTGATTTACAGATCTGGGGGCACCAAACATTCCCCCAATGTCTGGAGAAGGAGGGGAATTTAGACATCAATGAGCAAAATTACAATATCCTCTAAATCTGTGCTGTCCAAGAGCTACATGAGGCCGCTGAGCACTTAGAAGGTGACTAATCTAAACCAAGAAAGGCTGGATGTGTAAGGTACACAATGGATTTTGAGAGAACATGACAAAAAAGAACACAAACTATCTCAGGAATAGCTTTTATGTTGATAAAATATACTGATTTTGGATATATTGGATTAGATAAGTAAACAATTCAAATTAAACCACACTTTTTTAAAAAATGTGGCTACTAGAAAATTTCAACTTACACATGAGACTCACTTTCTACTGCACAGATGTCTAGATGTAAAACTCAGTGAGCGCAGGGACTGTCTGTTTTTGTTGATCCAGTTCATAGAATTCAGCACAGTGCCTATCCCTTTTCAGGAATGAATGAAAATATGAATGAATAAATGGACATTAGTTATGAATTTCTCTTGAGCATCAGTTCTACACCTTCCTTATCTTCACCTAATGTCTGAGAAGAGATTTGCAAAATCTATCTCCCAAATTAGAATCTCAAGCCCTGACCTCCCCGAGGGCATATCTCACTGTCTGCATGCAAATTCCACTTAGGTGAGGAACAGACATCCAAATTAACATTTCCAGAGAATTCTTTATTTTTCACCCAAAGTAGTTTCTGCCCAAATCTTTCTTCTCTTAATAAATGGCACCTGATCTACTTGAAAGGAGTAAAATCCTAGATGTCAATCTTGAATCCTCTGTTTCCCTACTCTTTTCCTGCCATTAGTGCCATCGCCCAACCCTGACCCAATCAAGAAAGTTTTATTGATTCTATGGAAAAATATTATCTAGATGTGTGCATTTTCTCCACTATCACTACTACAGCCAGCCTTAGTATAAACCACCTACATCTTGTACCTGTGCAACTGTCGTAACTATCCAGGTATTACTGACATCGTCTTCAGAATTTCTTTGAGCCATTATGACCCTTCTGATAAAGACTAAAAAAAAAAAAGCCTAATGCATTTTACTGAGAGATGATAAGATGATTTTTATCTTTATTGAACAAATGTACTTTAATATAGAGTATATAAACTGCAAGATGGAAACAGCTAGGGGCATTCATCTAAGTATACACCTGCCCTGGGGCAAGTTTTCATTTATAAATCTGCTCCATTTATAGAGTTCTCCATGGATGGAGGGCCCAGAGACAGGGAGGCTGAGCTTGGACCCTATTCTTCCCCAGGGGTAGGCATCACTCTTCACCCCAGAACCCTTTCTGCCAGCTTTTGGGGACTTCACTATGGGTGTTCCCCAGCTCAGATGCAAGTGAAACATAACACTCACCCTTAATTGGATGACACAAAATGTGAAAAACAGTCTTCATTTGCGAGATTACAGAGAAACAAGGAAGTCAAGTATTATGGAACTAAGTCACAGGTATGTTTTGCTGATTCAGTTATTTAATGGACTCCTGTTGCTATAGAACTGCAGGGAAAATGGACTTAGCTTACCAGAAAGGGGACACTCAGAACCTGAATCTTACACGTGGAACTTATGCACTCTCCCTTCCATGACAGGAGATCAGGGACCTCTGAAGCTCATCTCTGCAATCGGACTTGGGGCCCAACATCTTCATGCTCTTCCCTCTTCCTGCCCCTAAATTTTCCCTTCTCCTAACATGTCCTTAAACAATCTCCTCCCCTGCAACTCAGTGGGAACCTGCAAACTCATCCCTGCCCTTCTACTCCTTGGTGTCATCTTGGACCCCTCCCGTATCTGGTCACTCTTATCCACCACCAGCTCTTGTGCATTCCTTCAAAGGTTTCTAGTCCTGGGAGCACCATCTGGAGCTGACCCATAACTCCGTACTTCCACACGATCACAGGTTTCCCAGGACAGGTCCTTTCTTCACTCTCTTCCTGTTGAGTCTACCCATCATGCTCACTGCTACCAGGTCAATCTTCCAAAGCACAATTTTCTTTAAGTCATACTCCCCAATAAGCCTGGGCAGCAGCTCTCTGTAGCTTATTCATTCATATTTTATTTATGTGTTTGATTTATTTTGTGATACTGGGGATCAAACCCAGGGCCTCACGCTTGCTAAGTAAGCACTCTACGACTGAGCCCTCATTCTTTTTTAAAAATGTACTTGTCCACTGGGCATAGTGGTGCACATCTATAATCCTAGCAGCTCAGGAGGCTGAGGTATGAGAATAGGGATTTCAAAGCCAGGCTCAGAAACTTAGCAAATCCCTTAGCAACTTAGCAAAACCCTTGTCTCAAAATGAAACATAAAAAGGGCTCAGGATGTGGCTCAGTTTGTAAGCACCACTGGATTCAATCATTGGTACCAAAAACAAAAAGTGCATTTGTCCAATACTAACATTAGGCCATATGCTCTGTGCTGGGATGAACAAAACAGACTGGTAACTCCAGAAGTGTGAATGATCTCCACTCTGCTGTATGATTTTGAATACTTTACCAGCTCCCAGACAGACCTCTAGTCCATGATTTCCACAGCATGCAACTCCTTCTCCACTTGTCTTTATTTGAATTTTGTTCATCTCAAAAATGTCAATTCAGAGCCTCCCTTTTTGATGCTTCTTTGAATTCACATCATTTACCCTCTCCACACCAATTATCCAATTCCTATCCTCCAGTCTTATTTTTTAATGCAGTTATCTTTTTATTTGTGTGAATCTTATCCCCACAATTAGATATAGATATAAACACAGCTTGAGGAGGGTTCTCCCACAGAGTCTAATTATTAGATAGATAGCCTTGCAATATTTCTGATTAATTCATCTATATAGGAATTTACTATTTGAGGGATTTATTTTCTTATGTGACAGTCGTATAGAGGAAAATCAGACTATTACTTTACTGTTGTCATGTCAAATTGCTCAACTGAGTTTCTATATTCAAGTTTTATATTAAATCTTTAATATAATTTAAAATCTATTCTTTACACTAAAAAATTGTTCATAAACTATTTGTAAAGCGGGTGCCATGCTGAAAGTCAGGGTGTGTGTTTGTTTGTTTTTGGTGGCCCTGGGCATCAAACCCAGGGCCTAGTACATGCTAAGCACACACTCTACCACTGAGTGATGCCCCTAGTCCTAAAGTCAGGATTTGATATTTCATTTTTTGCCCTTATCTACTGTGCTTCATATAGCATTAAGCAAATAGCAAACACCCGATTAAAAAAAAATGATTGATTGCAATACTTTTCAATATTTCATTGGTTGATTAATCTTGGCTAAATTCCCTACTGACTTACTCAAAAGTAGGGTAGTGTTCTGTCCACTGCTGCCAAACAGGGCCTAAGACAGACCTGCTACCCATCAGAGGGGGAAAATTGCTGAATGTGATGCAAGGATAGAAGGATGGCTAACTAGATAGATGGGTAAGTGAATGGATAAGTGATGTAGAGTAGCAGGGATTGCTTCCAGTCTGGGTTATCAAAAATTTTCTGAAGGATCTGGTAGTTGAGCCATGCCTTAAGGGCCAAGGAAGACTTAGATATGAGAGAGGAGATCAACGGTGAACTTAGGCAAGCAAACAACTCAAGCAAAAGTTTAATGGACCAGAAGAGTTTGCTATTATTCCCCCACCCCAAGTCCCCAAGAAGCAAATAATTCCTCTCCCCCAAGCAATTCCAATTCTAGCACTTGTCTTATTGGTCCAGAATGTGGTGACCACTGTCAGTTATTACTGTCAAGGATTTAACCCCTTCCTGCCTGGGGCAGTGTTGCATTGTCCCATTTGCAATGGCAGGTGACAACAGATTCCCTTTCTCTATCTCTACCCACAGCAGTGAGGGCACAGGCACAGGACCAAAGACAGAAAACCGGAAGCTCTTACCTGAATGACCGTAACGGAGAAGTTGGGAGGGCTGGAATCCGCTTGTAACAACAGCATCCAGCTGTATCCAGCCCGGTGGCAGTTATTACAGTTTCAATGGCAACATCCTGATTAAACTATTCTTAAAAGATAGCTGTGGTTTTTTCCTGCTTCTTGGCTCCTGAGCCAGATCAGATATTTCACACTCTAAAATTCTCCAGTTTCCTTCCAATGAATTCTGGATCTACTCAAAACAGTCATAGCTGATTTCTGTTGCTTATAATCAAGAAGCCAGCTATTTTACACTCAACAGCACTGTGCAAAATAGTAGGTGCTTGGCTAATAGTACAGATGAACATACTTGAAAAGGAGGCAAATTTAAAGCAGAAAAATTAACCTAAGGTTTAGACTAGGTCACTGCATTATTTCTACTTAATATGCAAATTATGGGAACTTTGGCATGTGGTACTTCAGTAGGAACAACACCAGTGAGACAGAGATTTCAGAAAATTACAATTATCTAAATCTAGTCTCTCCAGATTATTACCAGAAAGCCAGGTTTTGGGGCAAAGTGCAAGCCTCATATACCTGCAGTATACTGCCAGGCTGCTAGATTGATTGACTTGAAGAAGATACCCTGAAAGCAGAGACATCCAGACATTTTCAATAGTGAGTCCAAATGTCCAGAACACCATAAGCTGCCTGCATTTAGAATGGAGAGCTATATTAAAGAATAGCCTGGTGAGTATTAAAAAAATATGTATTTTCTGTCAGACATAAAAATCAGTGCCCATAAAATACATTTTAATAAACTTTAGCTTTGCAGAGTACAACATTATCATCAATTTTACGCAGTCAGTGAGAACATTGATGATATTTACCTCACTGAACTCATTCCAAAACCATGTATTCAATATATTCAGGCCTAAAACACCTCACTCAATTTTCACTACCCAAGAATACTCTTGATGAGGATTCTTGGATTGAAATTTAACAGTCAAGGAAGAGAATGTGTATGCACAGAGATATATAGGTTCCACACAAGGGTCAGACTTTGATCAGAAAGACCAAGGTATTGAAGGAATCAATAATACAATAACTCTTTAGTAGATTAATTAGATAAAATGTTTTGTGCTAAAAACTTTAGAAGATATTGCATTGTAGGAATAGACTGGCACTAGGTCATCAGACTAGGAGTTTTTGAGGTCCCATATTTATTCAACTTTGCACACCTTTCATGATCAGGGCCCACTACACACATACACATGCATGCACGCGTGCATGTGTGCGTGCACACACACACACACACACACACACAGAAACCTGCACACCCCAGCACCTACCATTGTGGCTAGCACATAGTAAATGCTCAATAAATATTTTTAAGCAAATACATGAAGACCTAAACTTAGAATGAAACTCCACCCCATCACTGACTACACGTGCCATACTGCCAGCTCTATACAACACATCTGGGAGGCAAGGATGGGGAAGTTAGAATAAAGGAAGCTATGATGTGGCAGACCCCTTACAACCTGAAGTGCTAGCTATTACATCTGACTTTTCAGATGTGAAAAGTGAGGTTCAATGAGATCAGTCACAGAACTAGGAAGAGGTAGCAACAGGCTTTGAACTTAGATCTTTTAAATTACAAATCTAGTACTCTTTCCATTTTACTCGGGAATCGTAACTAGGGACTCTAAGAAACCCACATAATGCACAATGGGAAATGTTTATGGGTTGGAGATCTGTACCTTTCATCAGATTCCCAAGGTTGTTCAAGACCTTCACAAGGCTAAGATGTGAGATTCTGGTTGCAGGCAGATGTGGACTGGCATTTGCCGGTTACACTGGAGAAGAAGGTAAGAGTTGAGGTGGAAGAAGGTGGTGGTTGCTCGAATCACTCAGATTCAACATCCCTCCAAGCTGATATACTGACTCCAGGAGGTACTGGTGTCCTTCCTGCAA
The DNA here is from genome assembly GCF_045843805.1 of Urocitellus parryii. Lineage (NCBI taxonomy): Eukaryota > Metazoa > Chordata > Mammalia > Rodentia > Sciuridae > Urocitellus > Urocitellus parryii. The sequence continues at coordinate 1,137,833 of NW_027554189.1, forward strand.
GGAGTGACAAACGACCTGACACAAGTCCCAACCATTTTCAGTGTTCTACTTGGAGAAACTTACAACACTTGTGTGTGTGTGTGTGTGTGTGTGTGTGTGTGTGTGTGTGTGTGTTGGGCAGGGATGTTAGAATGCCCATAGGGACCAGAATCAGACCTCACACACCTGGACATGAAGCCGATGTTGTGTTGTGATCTGAATAAGAGAAAAACCAGTGGAGCTCAAACCCTAGGAACGGAGTAGGAAAACATCCATAGATGGATTAAGTAGTAAATCTAATTCTACTCTGGACTTTTGTATACAGCCTTCTTGGAAGTAACATAGAGATTGGAAACTCTGTTTTTATTCATTTAACAGGTGTTTGAACAGTATACACTGCTATAGTAGGCAGGGTGGCAGGGAGCTCTGTGTAACAGAGTGGAGTAAGGTATATTCTATTACACAAGGCATATTACACAAACCTGTAATCACAAGTCAGTGTTACAAGTACTACACCAGACACATGATAAAGAGCTGCAGGTGTACTGCCAGAAGGGAGAGAGATTATACCTAAGGGAATGAGAAGCAGCAGTTCTATTTGAGGTGACTCGGCAGTTCAATTAAATAAACATATAGCAAACTTCAGGCACTGGATTGGCTTGGGGGCAGAAGAGGTCTAGACTCAGAATTTCTGCCAGGCCCATGATGTTACAAGAATGGAAATTACAACCTGCCAAAGCAAAGGCTGACATAGCTCTGGGAATAACAAACTGTGCGTACATATTCTGGGGGAAGGAATATCTAAGTTAGGTTTGGAAGAATGCATATGAATTTACCAGGTTTCAGGCAGAAAGATGCATAGACTTAAAGGCTACCCAAAGAGAAGCAAGAATAATAGTAATAGTATTTATAGAGCATTCACCAGGGACTAAGCATTGTTCTAAATGCCATACAGACATTATCTCACAGGGCAAGCCTCTGAGTAGGCACTGTTACCACATTTTATGTGTTCTTAGGTACACACTTTTTTTTGGACTTTAATATCTATGGAATCAGGATGTGTGGTGGATTGTTTGCAAAGTGGCCACCACAATTCCCCTTCCTTGTATCCATGTGCTTGGATAGTGCTTTCTCATACTGATTTTTGACACGACACGTTACTTATTTTGGTCAATGAAAATAGAGCAAACAAGAAGTAGAGGTTTGAAAGGCAGTTGTACATTGAGGCTTATCCCCTGTGATGTGTTTGGAACCTGAGATCACATTTGAACACGCGTGGATTAGTTTGATGGAGTGAGTGGTCATGCAGACAACTGAGGAACCTTAATAACCAACCATCACACCTGTGAGAGAGACCATCCCAGGATATCTAATCCTAGATGATCCACCATTTGATAGTATCTGCAGGAGAGAGCCCAAGAGATACCAGCAGAGGAATCATGGAGCTGCACCCAGCCCCAGAGCTAACCACCAAGATAAGGAGCTCATAAATGTATGTTGTTTTAAGCTGCTCAGTTTTGGTGTGACTTGTTATTTTATACAGTAAAAGCTAACTGATGATACAGACACCATCAAATGATGGTGTCTTGCAATTAAAATGAGCAGCATTTTTTTCCTTAGGGATTCATAAAATAATAGTGAATCTTATAATTGATTTAGGTTTCAGATCTGATGCAATGCACTTTCATATTTGGCAGTTAAAAAAGCTAGGGATCTGAGAGTTACTTGCCTTAAGTCTTTAATTAGTAAGTAATGGAACTTGAATCCAAGCAATCTGACGCCATACTTTTGGCCCTTAACCTTCAGATAGTTCCATCTAGCTGGAGAAGGTAACAGACAAACTGGTTGATGAGGAAAGCAGGTACAAGTTCTGTAGGTCAACTTAGGAGACGTTGAAAAGAGTTTGAATTCTACCGTTTGAGAATCAGAAGCCAATTGAGTTAGGAAGATGGAGGAATAAATAAACTCTTGATGTTGACCAATTAAAATGCTCATATCAAGAAACAGAAAGGAAATAGTGTGGGGTGGAGGGTGGGGTCTGGAAGCACTGGCCTCTTTGATGGCTCTAGGTTGGGCAGAACTTCAATGGCAGGAAAGGGCCTGAACAGCGGGGCTGAGCAGCTGGTGGACTGTGACCCAGAAGGAGGAGAGAAATACCCAGGACAGTTACTGCCTGGGTCTCTGCAGACTAGCTCTTCCTCATAAAGTGAATGAAGCCAGTGGCTCAATTATATTTAAAAATTACAAGGAGTGTGGGTAAGGAGAGGACTATGGCTTAATTAGGGCCATTGAAGACCATGTGGTAGTTATCAGTAGTTACAGAACAGTGTTGGTTTGGCAGAAACACCCTTCTTCCCCACTGCCGGATGCCCAAGACAGTTGAACTTGCAAATCCAAACAGGGTCATAGTGACAGTACCAAAAGATTTCCAACTGGACTAGGTTGACTTTTAGGCTAATGGTTTAATTTTCAGAGCCAATCACTTACAGCCACCCCATGAAATTCAGGGAGGGACCCTAGCAACATGCTCTCATAGTTAAATGTTCCTCTAGTCTTTGCAAAAGATGATTTCGCTTCTACCAGTTGGTTCAGCCATCACTCTATTTCGTCTCTTCCGTCACTACCCTCTTGCTCAGTAGTGCCAAGGTCATTTTTGGAACCCAGCTAAGGGGAACTGGTGTTGGTTGTATGTGTTCCTTTGGGTTTGGGAACTACATTCATGGAATTTGCATCAGGAGGACCTCACCTGCTGTCAGGAGGACCTCACCTGCTGTCAGGAGGACCTCACCTGCTGGGCCAACTTACCTAGCCTACTGGTAGGAGGTTCAAAGTCAGAGATTCATATCTCCAAATCAACCTGTCCTAAGGCACCTGGAAATTTATGTGATCAGGGAAGAGGAATGCAGATTGAAATGTGAATAGTCAGAAGGTATACCACAGAAAATTCTTCTAATTGGCATGCATTTAAAATTAAAAAGCAATGGGCTGGGGATGTGGCTCAAGTGCTCGCCTGGCATGTGTGCAGCCCTGTTCGATCCTCAGCACCACATACAAAGATGTTGTGTCTGCCGAAAACTAAAAAAATAAATATTAAAACTGTCTCTCTAAAAAAAAAAAGCAATGGATCTCATTCTCTTCAATATCTACTCAAAATTCTAAGAAGTCCAGGCCTGGTGGCATATACCTGTAGTCCCAGCAACTAGGGAAGCTGAGGTAGAAGGATCACAAATTCAAAAGCCAGTCTCAGCAACTTAGTGAGTTTGCATAAATAGAGGCCCTCAGCAACTTAGTGAGACCCTGTTTCAAAATAAACCATAAAAGGGGTGGGGATTTAGCTCAGTTGTGAAGTTCCTCTGGGTTCAATCCCTGGTACCATTTAAAAAAAAAAAAATCTTGAGGAATTCCATCAGTCTTGTTAGGGGAAAGATCGAAAGACTAGATTTTCTTTCTATTCTTTATATAACAAATTGTGTTATTAAAAATGTCATGTGGGGCCAGGCGTGGTAGTGCACACCTATAATCCCAGCAGCTCAGGAGGCTAAGGCAGGAGGATCGTGAGTTCAAAGTCAGCCTCAGTAAAAGTGAGGCACTAAGCAACTCAGTGAAACTTTGTCTCTAAATAAAATACAAAATAGGGCTGGGGATATGGCTCAGTAGTTGATTGTCCCTGAGTTCAATCCCAGTACCCCTCTCCCAAAAAAATGTTATATGAGGCCAGCAATGTTGTAGCTCAGTGATAGGGCCTTGCTTAGCATCAACAGACCCTGGGTTCAATCCCAAGTACCACCAAATTAAAAAAAAAATCTTATGTGGCTTTCCTGCTCCCAATACATAATCTCATTCTAATCAAGAGAAAAACATTTGACAGCTGCCAAAAGAAGGATGTTTTGTAAAATACCTGACCAATGTTCCTCAAAACTGTCAAGGTCCTGAAAAACAAGGTTAATCTAAGAAACTCCCCCAGCCAAGAAGAGCCTCAGGAGACTTATAAGAGACATACCAAGTAAATGTGGTGTGGTATCTTGGGTGGGGTCCTGAAACAGAAAGAGGTAAAAATGAAGGAAATCTGAATAATGAATGGATTTTAGTCATAGTTAATATATCAGCACTGGCTTACTGATTGTATCCTAGGTACCCTGCTAATGTAAGACGTGAATCATGTTGGAAGGTGGATGAGAAGTTGGTGAGAGTGCTGAAATTTTTCCATAAGTTGAAAACTGTTCTAAAAAATAAAGTTTATTAAAAATCTCATACCAAACACAACTAATGAGTACACAGCCCAAAACAGTGGGAAAACTTATTTTGGTAGGAGAGAATAATTTTTAAAAATTTTTAGGTTATTTTGTTGAACTTCATGAAATTTTTGGTGCAATTATAATGGGCAATATTCTTTTCCTTCCCACTGCTGTAGGCCCAAGAGAGACTTAAATTTTAAAATTTATATTTTACTGGGATTTCTGTTCTCATTCAAAAGAAACATTGATTGTTGTATTCAGTTTCGTATTTGTAATTTTCTTTAAGAGCTCCCCCAAATTGTATAAACTTTAGGTTCCACATACCCTGAATCCACCCTTGGTTAGTCCTGATTACATGTGTATAGTTAGAAAGATGTCCAGTTAAACACTGAGTACCATTACGTAAATACCATCCTAGGACTAGCAGTGGAGTGAGAAGGGGTAGGATGATTCATGAGGATTCATGGGACACAGTGCCTGCCCTCCAGGCACTAAGCGTTTCATGAGGGTAATTAATTATATGCCTATTGTACATGGTGTCTCAAGACTGGTTGAGCATCATTTACTGATGACAACTCTTTCATCAATGGCCAAGACCTGGCATTCAAAGCACATTGACTAGCGTTGAATGATGTAACTTGACTTCAGATGATGATTGAAAGCAATAGATGTAGAAGATCAAAAATAATCACAGCTGGGCTGGGGTTGTGGCTCACTGATAAAGCACTTGCCTAGCACATGTGAGGCACTGGGTTTGATCCTTAGTACCCCTCTCTGTAAGTCACAAAATGGAATGTTTAATTATAGAGCCTGGAACCTTCATTGAATGAGAAAGCTCAGGGCCTGGGCTGTCAGTCCCTAGGACACTGTTCTATAGTAGGTATTATTCCTGTTTACAGAGGATAAAATAGGGATTAATGCAGATTTGCCCAACCCTAAAGCTTGTATTCTTAACCACTGTGCAATACAACCTCCCATCAAAGTCTATCTGATGGCTACAGGACAATCCTCCAAACTGTGAAACATTTTGAAATGTCAGGAAGAAAGGTTTTAGTTTCGTTTTGTTTTTCTTCAGTGTTAGTGCTAGAATAGACCTGAGAGATTGAGATTATTTAGTTTGTTTTATCTTTATTTCTAGAGGGAAAGTCTGAGGCGATGGGGAATGAAGTCGCTGTTCAATGTCATATAACAGCTTCTGCCAGAGAGAGTAGGAACTCAGATCTGATTCCAGATTGTGTGCATTCTCCACTCTAAAGTTATAAATCACCTGTATTAAGAGCCCGGGAAGAGGCATCCAGTTTGAGTTCAGTGTCTTGGAATGGGAAGAGATACTGAGACAACTGCCTGAATGTTATGGAAAGAAATGTACCCCCACCGCCCCCATTCATATGTTCAAGGGCCTGAGAATGTGATTTTATTTTGGAAATAGGATCTTTAACAGAGACAATCAAGTTAATACAAGGTCATCAGGTTGAGCCCTAAAGCAATATCCTTATGAAAAGGGAAATTTAGACATACTTTGTAGAGCCAAGGTGATGTGAAGAGCCACAGGGAGAAGACAACCATTTGCAATGCAGAAAGACCTGCAACAGATTCTTCCTTTCAGTTCTGTGAAAGAACCAACCTTGTCAACTCCTTGATTTCATACATCTAGTCTCCAGAGCTGTGAGTCAATGAATTTCTATTACTGAAGCCACCTAATTTATGATACTTTGTTACACAGCCCTGGGAAAGGAATATACTACAGAACTGGGAAAGTGGCTAAGGATGCCCTGGGCCTCACAGACTGGTCAAAAAAGTAAGAAGGTAAAGGAGAGGATAGAATGATGAAATCATGGGTGTGGAGAAAGAGACATGGGCAAAGAAACCAAAGATTATCCAATAAAGGAATGTGCAATCTATTTTTTCTAATAAAAATAAATGTGGAGTCTATTTTTTTTCCTCTCATTTAAATGGGTGCATGTCCATCTGAAAGATACAGATCTTGAAGGGGAGCTAGAAGCAGCCAGCTGTTACAGAAGTTGTTGGTGTGTGGGTTGCTCTCACCACTACCATGCCACAGAGCCCAGCTCAGTGTGAGAGGAAACAAATACAATTGCTACTTTCGGGTGTTCTGGAAAAGCTCTAGAGACACTCAGGAAAAGTGTTTTAAGATATTATTTGCTGCCTAGTGCAGTGGTGCATGCCTATAATCTCAGTGATTAGGGAGGCTGAATCAGGAGGATTGCAAGTTCAAGGCCAATGTCAGCAACTTAGTGAGACCCTGTATAAAAATTTTAAAAAGCCAGGGATATGGCTCATTGATAAAGCACCCCAGGGTTCAATCCCCAGTGCCTCTACTCCTTCCATTATTTTCTGGAATCAACTTGAATATGCTTGAGCCTAGAAGGAACACATCTGTTTTTAACCAGTGTAAACCTCAGTATAATCCCACCATTGTTATGTGCATGCTCTGGAGGCAGACCATTTTGAGTTCCAGGTGTAGTCTTGCCCTCAACTGACATATAACCTCTGTGCCTCCATTTCCTCTTCTGTAAAAGGGGAATGATGATAGCACCATCTCATAGGGTTATGATAAAGATAGGGTCATGCATGTGCAGTGTCTGATATTAAGCCTCCAATAAGGGGTATGTTACTGAAGTGGCACCCCCTTTCTCCACAGAAAAGCCCTCTTCACCATGGCTGATTTTAGGACTGTCAGAAAAAGAGTCCAATGTATATAAACTTCCTATTTTCATGTCACCCTGTTTACTTGGCCACTGGCAGAGAAGATACCAGCACTCCAGGTGTTGGACACCCCCTTACTAGTTTTTCATAAACCTATCCAGTATAGTACTTTGAAGAAATGTGCAAACAAGGCCTCTGGCCTTGAGCTGGGCTTCACAGAGATGTCTGCATTTTTAAGATAAGTTACAAATGAGCCCGTGGTAACAACTGGCAGCGGGAGGATAGAAAGGGGAGATGAAGCTCTCCCCTTCTCAGGTGTTGTCCTTGAAGAGTTAACTTGCCCAGGACAGTGAAAGAAAAAGCTGCTTTTATGTGAACTTCTGCAGACTGTGAAATTCTGAGCCCCTCCCCTTACATTCTGGATATAAAATTCTGAAACTCCCTGAACTCCGGGTTCAGGGGATTGATTGATTACAGCAAAGGCTGTACCCTCTGAACCTGGCTGCAGCCAAATAAAACTGTTTCCTGCTATCTTCGGTGCCTGGCCTCGTTTGTCCCTACAACATTATCACCAGAGGCCTTTATTTTAACAATAATTCTTCTCATCCCTCAAATTCAAAGCAGTACTAGACCTCTGCCCAATGCTTGGTGCAAACACCACTGTAACTGGACAACTATTAGAGCTTAAAGATACTGGCAGGCCTCAGGAACTAAGAGGAAAAGTAACAGTTGAGATGTGAGCCTGAAAACAATTGCGTTGGTGTCTGAAAATCCCTCAAAGTTCATCCCATAGAATCCCTCAAAACTGCATGGCAAGAACTCAGCAGGTGAATGTGATGCTTCAGCAATGCCTAATCTCTTTTGCTCTCACTATCCTGGGGCCTGAATTGTCCAGGGTTGCTTCATGTCTAGGACATTGTGGAAGTCCACACAGGTCTTCCCTGCCAGGGACTGTGGCGAAACTCAGGGTGGGGACGGTGGTGAAATCCTGCTAAAAGGGGTCGCATAAGTCTGTGCCAAAGAAAAACGGAAAGGGAAACTCTTGGACCACCAGACATCCACAGAGCAGAACCCCGGGGACTACAAGAAGTCAGTGGGGCAGGTGGCTGAGCGTGCAAGGTGCAAAAAGACGTCTCCCACCTCAAGGCATCGCAGACTCGCAGTCTCCGGGCCTTTGGGGCTGGGGCACTACGATTTACCCTTTGCCCTTCCTCAGATTTCGTTGTGAAACCGGACTGCTGTTCGGGTGACTTCAGCCGCTTTTGCCCGCCACCCGCTAGCAACGCACGCGCCCAGCGGGGGGGCGGGGCCTGGAGGATGGGGCAGGGCTTGCAAGGCAGGGTGGAGCGGGCCCGGCTCGCGCACTTACAGCCGCCTAGTTCGGCCGCGGGGGCGGGGCTCAGCCAGTGGGCAGTGGCGGCAGAGACTCTTTAAATAGCACCAGGACTTTGCGCTGGGCTGGGAGTGGACTGCAGTGACAGCCGTCGGCGGAGCGGCCCCGGTAGCGGAGGAGGTGAGTGCGCCCGCTGCGCGGAGCCTCAGCTGCTCCCGCTGCGGTGCGGGTTCTCGATGGAGGCGCGGGGCTGAGGTTGCACCGCGGGGCCGATCCTCAGAGGCGGTGCGCAGTGGGGACGCGAGAACAGCTCGCTGCTCCCGGAGACGTTCCTCTTTCCGGTCTCTGCTCTGCGGCCTCGCTTCCCAGGGCAGCCCGAGCTCCCAGGCCGCCCCTCTCACCGCCGCTTCCTGTGCTGGAGCCCGAGTTGCCTGCTCGCCGCTTCCCGCTGGTGGCGCGGGCGCGGGGCTGGTGCACCGCGTATCCGAGGGACGTGTGCCGCGAGACCGGCCCCTGGTTGGCGTGGCGGCGGGGACCGGCCCGGCCCACAGTAGGAGGCCCAGCCCAGGTGCGTGGAGGTGGTCCTACCTGATCCGGGACCGTGTTCTCTCGGCCGCAGGCATCCCTTGTGCCCCAGGGGCAGGGTCTGTAGGGCGTGCTAGGGCCACGCTGGGAGCTAGACTGGACCGGTGCCTGAGTGTGATGATGGCCCCTGCGCGGAACGCTCTCTGAAGGGTCAGAGGCAGCACCAAAAGCAGGTTGCCATATGTAGAAATTCTCGCGGTGTCTCCAGAGGAGTGTACATAGCCGTGATAGAATCATTGATTTAAGGCACTCTGGCCTTTTTTTTTTTTTAATTAGGCAACAAAAGATGATCTCTATCACTTTATAGCGTAGAGGGTCAGCTTTGGTAGATGACTTGAATGAAGGCGTGGATTAGAATCTAGAGACAGACTCCAACTAATCAGCATTGAATGTCAGGGCTTGCAAACCCTATCCGCACTCCACCCAAGCTCAAGGTTATGGAGCCTAATTAAGAATAGCCATTATAAAAGTGCCCTTCAAGTGCCCTGGTTAAGACTTTTAAGCTGTATCTTGATGCATTAATATCCAAAATACTCCAACTATCAATCAGTACCATTTAGTTATTGACCTTTGATTAATTTGAGAGAAACTGGTTAAATTGCAGTTTCTGACACACCTTTCACAACTTAACCTGTGATTATTCCAAAGAAACCAAGTGTTGACTTAACACAAACAAGCAAAAAAATCTACCAAAAACTTCTTTCAGGTGGACGTTGCCCAGAACTTAACTTTGAGTTAATGATCTGCAATGCCATGGGCTTGAGAAGGTCGAACTAAAAGGAACCCATCATTTTGGAGCATGAAAGGGCAGGATGATACAGTGGAAAACACAGGACCAGGTCTTGGGAGACATTCCTTCTTGTTTTGGCTCAATTGGGAAAATCCTTTCCTACCCTGAAACCAACTCCTCATTTATGAAAAGACTGCATTAGACTAAAATTTCATGAAAGAGCTAAAATTCTATGACTGGAAAAGGGAAAATCTTTCAAAGTAGTATAACTTATACCTCTCCTCTCAAAATAAGTTATGCATATTAAAAACTTCTGTTTTCTAAATTTACTGTAAATATAGAAGATTTAAAAAAAATCACCCTTCCCTCATAATTATGAGCATTTTGACATGTTTCCTTCCTGTCTCTGTTATTCATATTTTGGCAGGATTTTTATTATTATTGTAGGCAGCCTGACTCAAAAGAAATCTCTGGGATTTTTAATTTTTGACATTTAAGAAGTGATATGTGACAAATGCAGGTAGGGAAAGGCCATCTATTTATACCATAATGGTACAGTTTTCATAGCTACCTGTTTGCTTCTGAGTCAAGTTCGGGGTAACTCAAAATGTATCAGCATGCCACAGTGTTTTACTTTGCGTCTAAGTCTTCCAGCATCTTTAGTTTTGATGTGACAGTGTTGTGGAATATGGCTGTGTGTCTAGGGGAGGAGCCTGGGAAAAGATCGGGTTCATTTATAGCTGGAGATTTCTCCTCTCTCCTAAATTTCCTCTCTGGAAAGGGCAAGTCTGTAGGAATACTAATAATTTCTAAGTTTATATTTGTAACTTCAAAGGAGCATTAGTTTCCAAGATCAGTTGAAGTTATTGAGCAACTTTGCATTTTAAAACAGATCTCCATTATTCCTTTGCATTCACTGTCTCTTATAACCAAACTCTGTTATGTTAGAATCCATTAGTAATGTTTTATGGACAGTCTTGTTTGGATGATGAGTAATTTTGCCTGAAGAGTAATTTTCGGTGAACAAAGCTGATCTGAAGCTGCCCATGGTTGGGTACATGTTAGTTCTTCCAGGGGCTTCTGAGAACTTTAAAGCCCTGAAGTAGCAACTGAATGTGGGGTGAACTAGAAGGAAGAGGCAGTTTTACCAGTGTTTGTAACAGCAGCTCTGAGACTGTTGTGTCTATAAGATGCTGAATGTCAACTCCTAGGAAATTTTAGTTTGTTTAATCCTAGGGTGATATGTAATGGCAGAAGAGATAGTCATGGCAGAGTGAGTTATGTTAATTTTCCCCAGCTCTTGATATCCTGTCATGTGCAAGTTCTTAACAGTATTCAGTCAGTTGTAACCTTAGAGGAATCAAGAAGTGGGGGATGAAATCTGATGGCTTCTTCCTTGATGTGTGGCTGGCTAAAAGGATGTCACCCTTGGACAGAAACTCACCTGGAGGTAGGAAAGGGCTCTGTGCCCCTGTGACATCTGCCTCCAAATGTATTTGCTGATTCCTAAATCTATGATTTCAAAACTGGTGGCCTGGGTAATTTCTTCAAGAATTATTTGCTGGTCTTCAAGTTTTAAATAAACACTTTGAAATTTATCTAAGGCCATTTTGCCCTCCCCAGTTGTACTTATTTATTTTTTATTATTATAAAAGTAATGGATGCTTATGATAGAAATTTGGGGAAGTAAAAAAAAATAAAAAGGTCTTCTAGAGGTGAAGTACTATTATAACATTTAGTGTATTTTCTCTTGTTTTTTTTCCTTAACAATTTTTTAAAAACTTAAAGCATACATTGTTAATCAAAGATAAAAATTTTGGCAATTTAATTTTAATTACCAAAGTTACATTGTGAACACTTCCCTCATGTTGTTATGTACTATTTTTAAAAAATGAGTTTCAAAGATGACAGCATTGTATACTTTATGGAATATGCTTTAATTTATTTACTTCTCCTTGCTGGATATTGAGGAACAGCTATTTTTTACAAGGCAGTTTACCAATATTTGTTAGTTTTTTTAAAAAAAAAATTAAATCAGGTTCTGCTTTAAATCTCTTGAAATTGACAATGATTTGAAAATTGTTTTATTAATGTATGGGTTTCAATGGACTTTTGGGTTCTAATGAAAAACTGTTGAAATAAGGTTTTCATGGTTTGGAAAGATAAATTGAAAGGAGTTGGGGCAACAGAGTAGGAGATGTGGGTTACCTTTTAGACCATTTCCTCATTCTGAGTGGGACGTATGCTGAATGTCTTATCTGTCTGTTTGCACATTTTTGTCTACTGTAGAAATTGGCACTTTCCCCTGAGGTTTGTTGTGGAAGAAATACCCATATCCACTAAGTCAGAAAACCCTATATGTCATTAAGAGAAAGTTGCAGCAGGGACTGGTTTCACTCTCAAGGCACAACTGTCAACTGTGAAACAGGGCTCTGGCAGCCACAAGAGTGGTGGCCGCAGCCAGAACAGGGCCAAGGCTCAGGGATCACAGGGGTGACAGACAGATCAAGGCACTGTTCTTCGTGCTTCAGGTATGTTAACTCATTAGTCCCCCAATGACCTTGTGAGGTAGGTCCTACTCTTTCTTATCCATACTTTACAAAAGTTAAAGAAACAGGTGCAGAGGTTAAGTTGACTATTCCAGGATTTGAACCTAGACAGTCTGACTTCAGGGCCTGTGCCCTGGTTGCTTGGCTTTGCTGACCCTTGAGAGCTAGAAGGATTCTCAGTGCGGCAGAGGCTGGAAAGTTCCAAGTTATTCAGCTGGTGGCAAAGCAGGACTGTGCTGAGTCTCCTTTTTCTATATCATTGCTCCTTATTTTTTTCTCCATCTTGTTTATAATCTTCCATGAATTTTCCCTTTGTGCCACCACAGTGCTGAAAGAGACAACAAATTTTGATTCATTCAGCTTGGTTCAGTGCTTGATGATATCATTTGCTTTTTAGAGAATTAAAGTGTAAATGGCTTTGTCTGCCCTTGAACTTGGTCTTGAAAGCCTGGAGAACAGTCAGGACACATGATTAATGCATCAGGTGTACCGGAGGAAAAGAGCACATTCCAAGTGCGCACGGGAACCCAGGCTTACCACAGATGGTGGAATAATGCCACTGTAGGAGGTTGGCCTCTCCATGAAAACATAGGTTTGCTTTCTGCTGCTTTTCTTTGGGCCCTTTTACTGGAAACAGACTTCTCCACATGTTCTAGATCATATCGAAAACTTGTCATAGACAAGAGAATTGTGAATTTTGAGGGCTCAAAGGGCACAGTAGCATCACTAGTGATTATGAGTCTGTTTTTCCCAGTGAAATTTTAGGTGGGACTTCAAGATGTGAAATAAATAAGAACAGATCTGCTGTGGTTAAAATGGGGAGGCTGAGTATGGGCGGGATCGCAGATCACATAGATATGGTTGTATCATCTGTTTTCCCTTGCTGCCTTGGAGGCTCTGCAGAGCAACCCCAACTCTGAAGCAGCCCAACTCACTCATCTTTTCGATGCAGTAACTGTGGTGCAGGGAGAAGAGGTGACTCAGCCAAGGTTACACAACCTGTCTTTGCCTCTGGCCATGACACACACAGGAGTTTTGTTCCTGGGCCCTTTGCCTGTTTGGGGAATGGCTGGCCCTCACTACTGTCCTTGACTTATGTTCTGAAATCCCATCAAGTCAGCAGGTTCTGCTTATTCTAGCCCATTCTCTGTACAATATTGCCCAATACCTACACACTATTGCCAGGTCACTCTGAAGACTGCCCATCTAGTCTGGAGCCTGTCACCTCTGGGTTAGACAGTGAAAGCCTTTAGTTAAACACGGCAGGAGGAACAGTGACTACTTTTTCTGGAGCAGAGGTCTGGTTGTATCCCTCTGGAGCAGAAACGGTTACGGCCCTTCTCTGTAAGGCCCCACGTCTTTATTTCCTGGGACTTTCTACAGCTTGGCTTCAACCTGCTATTTGCCCTACCTTTACCAATCCATTGTGTACTGTGATTTATAGAAAATAAGCTGGTGGCACAGGGCTGTGCCCTAAGACTGTATGTGAACTGTCTCAATGCCCCAGTGGCCGTCCTGTGTCCTGGTAGGGACTGAAGTTGTAGAGTATCCAGAACAGACCCCCTGTGTGTCTACCTTGGCCCATCTGGAATGCCATTCCTCGTCCTAACCCTATTCCTCAGAACCCTGCTCTTTAGAGTCACTCCTGGAGTAACTCTGCCCTTTCTCATACTCCATCACTCACTGTAACCTGAGGCTCAATGACATTCATTCAGCCGGAAGGCATCAGCAGCCTTGCAGGTGGAGATGTTGCATTATTCCCATGCTAGTTAGAAAACTGCTGCTGCCCCAGGGAGCTCCACCCCTAATTCAGAAACCAAAGGACTCATCCACTGCCTAACAGAGCTTCTGGTCTGAGCAGTGGCCTGAGTCTTTTCTGATTGGTTAATGTCTGGCCATATTGGTTATTAAATATTTTGAATAGCATCCCTGTCTCTATCCTTCATGTGCCTTTTCCTGTGTGTGTTTCTTGCTTCTTCACATAGGCACCCCAGCCACACTCTTAAGACTTGAGCATGCAGGAGACCTAGTCATTGTCATTTCTGTGTTTTCAGGAACTTTTAACATAGCACCTTAGTGCTCTTAAGTATGTCATATTATCTGATGTTTGATTCGGACTAGGAAATATTCAGAGAGCCCCATAGAAATGGCTCCTGACAAGAATATATGTTCTTGTCATCTAATGTTGCAGGTTTGTCTATTCTATTTTATGCATAGATTAGATCTTATAGTTAAGATCAAGTAATTGAAAAATCTCAAGACCAAAACCTGTGTCTTCATGGGTGTAAACTTTGAGCTTAGGAGTACCTCTGAGGGATTTCTTTCTGTTTTGTTTCACTTATGTTAGAAGCAGGTGGCTGTGGGTTTTGCAGGATGTGGGAGGAGAGATTAATGTCAAATTTTAGATAATCTTACATAACTGTACTATAGTCTTCATTTACCTGGTATTTCTATTTTAAAACTGTACCACATTTCTGTGCCACTAATGAAATGGTCAAATAGATCTTTGTTCTTTCTGTAGGGCAGTCATGCACATTGTGCCTAGGTGTTCCAGCATGTGCAGTGGGCGGGGACATAGTCTACTCAGCAGTCCAGCCCCGCACCTCACGAAGCATGGAACAGGAGTCCAGAGCGTGTGGCTGAGCAGCCCCGCCTTATAGGTTGCCTGTAATGTTGCACCGGTCTGTTTTCCTCTCCTTTTTCTCTTGCTGGTGATGGCAAGACTTCTCTAGAACTCAGGAAAGGTGAGGATCCTTGGCCTTTGGGGTAGGGTCTGAAGCTGTGGGGTATCCAGGACAGACCTCCTCAGATGAGGCTAGACTCTGAGTCCAGTGTGGCTCCCATGGCTTAGATTCTCCTTCTACCACAACAGCCAGCCCAGTCCATTTGGCTTCTTAAATATGACCTGTGACAGTCACCAGCAGTGCTTGCCCTCTCCAGCATGTCTCTCTTGGTCACTGGATGATGTTGAATATTTGTCTTCCCCCTGCATATGAGTTTCTTTTGACAGACTCTGTGGTTCTGCCTCTCAAATGTTGCAAGCTCTGAAGTTAGCTGTTTTGTATATTGTCACTCATAGGAGGAAATGGACAGTGACTCCAGCCAGGCAGGTGACCAACAGAGGCCACAAGGAGTGCACAGCACACTGTCAGTTCTCAGAATGGGGAAATGTTCACCCTATGGGGACAGCTAGACCATCTATTAGGGTACAGGATGGAAATATTAGAACTTTCATGGATATTTATTTTTTTGCCTTTATTTAAATTCTTATTTGTTTTACAATGTTCAGAAAATATTTATGGACTATACATGTGTATAGATTATGAAAATCATTTAAATTAGGGACATATTTATTACTAATTGGATTATAACATTAACAGTAGTCATTGGATTATAACTATTAACAGCAGTTATTACAAGCTTAGAGAAACAGAGAGGTAACTCTACCACTGGCATGGCAAGAGACTTCTGAATGCCAGTTCTAAAAAGAAGATGACTCAATGTGCCAGTTGAAGGGGAATAGAAACTGAAACTCCTCTCTAAAACTAGGTTGTGATGCATGTTAGAATGGGTCTCTGACTTCAGAAGAACTTAACAATGCAGAAGCCTCAATAAGATTGGTTCTCTCTCTCTCCCCCCCCTCTCTCCCCCTCCCTCTCTCTCTCTCCCCCTCCCTCCCTCCCTCCCCCCCCTCTCTCTCTCTCTCTCACATCTCCCAAGGCTGGAGCTGTGCTTGACATATAGTGGGTACTCAGTGAATATGTCCACATGGAATATATGGACCTTTTTCATGCTTGACAATTAAGTATCAATTTGAATTGACTGTTTCCAGTCAGTGTTTAAGTTGGTCTCCTTTGTTTAAACTTTTGGGCAGTTGAGAGGATACAGTATATGTGCCAGTCATACTGTTGCACAAATGATTTCCTGAACTGTAAAATCATAGAACTATTGAAACCTCAGAAGTTTCATCTGGATGACAGGATGTTGGAGACTACTTAAAAAAATTTTTTTTAAACATGGATAAAATGAAACAGTATTAGCAAAATGTTGATTATGTTTTAATGAGAAGCTCAGGTAATGGAGATATGGTAGTTTTATTACACTTTGTCTACTATTGAATAAGACTTGGAACTTTTCAGAATAAAAATTGAAACAAAGCATAAAAGGAATATAGAGACCTGAAGCTAATGTCACCTACTCAAAGCAGGTCATGACCAAACAGGAGAATCTCCTTTCCTCTTCTCTCCTCTGTCTGCTCTCTGAGTGTCATTATACTATAATCTTAGACAACTTTTTAGATTTGTTTTGTTTATAGCTTTCCCAGGGCCAGTCACTGCTTCTGATAGTTACCTGAAAGCTCAGTGTAATTTTAACTCATGTCCTGTGGTATCAGACAATACCTCTCTTGTCCCTCCACATACAATGAGCAAAATCTTGCTCAACTTTTCTGTTGCACCTGTTGTCCCATGTTCTTTAAATGCCCTCTTGAGTCCTGAAGAAATTCACCACATACCAACATTTTGTAGATTTCATTTGCTTCTGCGTTTTACCTGTAAAGTCCTGAGTTTTCAATTCTGTGAATATTTCAACAAAACTGACACAGGTGCATTAAAGTAAGTTGGAAATCATAATCTAAGGCATATATATATATATATATATATATATATATATATATATATATAATATTAATATTGTGATAATTATCATGTCATAATATAATTATATTCTTGTTATAATAATTGAATTATATTATAGAGCATACAATTATATTACATGGTATATGCTATATTTAAGTTTTTATAGGTGTTCCATATCTGGGACAATGGGACAAAATGGGTTAAAGGAACCGCAGTTACCTGCTGAAATCTGTAAACACTGAAAAGTGACTTCTCCAACTTTGAGAGTAGCTGTTTTTTTTTTCTGAGTAGAAATAGGTCTTTGTGTCTGTCTGCTTCTCACGCCTGTTCTGCTAAGCCATTTCTCTAGTTCATCGGTCACTCTGAAACCTTGATCTATTTTAAGAGGCTTCAGTAACTCTACACAACCTTGTGTCCTGTTCAGCCTCCTTATCCAGGTCATGGTATTTGATAGCTTCAACGTCTGGGAGCTGCTAGGCCATGTGGGTTCCTTGAGGACAAGGACTGGGTGTGTTTTCCATCTCCCACACTGGCCTGGGCTCCAGCAAGGACCTGGAGGGATACATAAGCTGTACACCCCTCTATTGACAAACATGTTGACTTGGCCTCTGCCTAAGGAAGCTGGCTTCCCCTGCCCACTTCCAGGCTCCCAGCATGGTCTAGCCTTTGAGGGTGTCTCCCCACCCTCACCTATCTCTGCCTATTTAGATTTGGCCTGGTTTCATCCTTAGCTCTGAGCCCTCCCCCTGACCTCCAGCCCATACACAGTGCCTTCTCTCTTCTCCAGGGAGCACCCCAGCCCCCAGCATTTACTTCTGAGGTTATCACCCCCATCTTATTCGGGTGGGTTTGCTCTTGCGGGTGTGTTTGTCTTCATTGGTATCCTAAACTTGCCGAAGGTAGAGAAAACACTGGTAATGCTTTATCTTCATGGCGATGGCCTTCTGTGTGCAAGGGACTAATGAGAGTTCTCTAATCCCCTACAATTTTCAGAGGGTTGTTTGTGTATTTGGAGTGAGATCTTTTACCTGGTCAGTGGCTGAGCCAGGACTCAACACAGAACAGAAGGTGAGAGCTTAGATATGTGTTTTCTGGGAGGGGTTTATATCCCATCTGTTATTCTTTAACAAGGACAGGTTACCACCCTAAATCCTTTGTGGAGCAGGTGGGAAATACAGGCCCCTTCCTTTTCCAGCTGGTCAGTGAACTTCCCTGACTTGCCATGATATTTAGGCAGAAATCAGTGTTAAAACAGTATTTGAAGACAAATGGAAGAAACTTCCTTCTCTTAGGAATTTTTTGAATGGAAGCTTTCCCTTATAAGTGAATCTCATTGAAATTTAACCTTGTGGTCCTGCACAGTCTTTTTCACATGACTTGAATATCTTCATCAGGCATGTCCAAACGATAATTATCATTTTCCTAGGTGGACATCCATGATAGTCTTCTTTGTATCTATGTGTTGAGAGGAGGGAGGAGAGCTATATGGTTTATGTAGTTATTTATTGCTCTGGAGCATGTTGGGCAAGTCTTGTCAGCATTCCTTACATTTGGAAGAGCCACCCACCCAGCATTCTCAGTGTTTTGGAAGCAGCCTCCTCTCCAGAGCCCTCACAAGGCCCTCCAGCTCCTGTGCTAGAAGAAACCTGGCCTTGCTCACTGGCTTAGAGCAAAACTCACTCAGACTTGGCCACCCCTGGTGTGGCTCTCTGGGCTTGAGTTCTTCTGGCATTTGCTTTTCTACCTAAGAAAGGTGCTGGTGGGAGCTCTTCCTCTCCCTGTGGAAAGCCTTGATTCCTTTTAAGCTGATCAGCGGTCATGTGTCTAAATGTGTGTCTGAATGTCTTCCAAGGGGAAGAGAGGACCTTGCCCCTTAGTATTGACAGAGTTCTTGGAATGGTATTACAATGTAAGTGAAACATAAAACATCACAGTACAGGGACAAGAGAATATTTTTATGCAGACTTTTAATCTTTGTCTTGCTAGCTGCCCCTGCCCCCACCCATTACTCAGGAAATGCTATTCAATCCCTTCTAGTACATGGACTCCCAGCAACTCTGGGGGGTGGGAGGGGGTAGAGGAAGGAGAATACTATAGTTTGGGAATGTTTTAAAGGCCCCCTTCCTCTTTGGAGAATCACTCTTCATTTAAATAACATCCTCCAGGGGCTTAGGGTAGAGAAGTGATCAGAATCACAGAGGGCCATTCACGACTCAGTAAATATTCCTCAAATATCTGTTTGGGGCTAGGCACTATGTTAAGGCCAATGGCCAGAGGAGAAAGAGAAGCAGCTAGAGTTACTAAGCATCACCCACCATAAGCACAAAACAGGAGGTGCTAAGTACCGTACAAGGGATGCAAATAAAGTGTTGCTAGAATTCAGAAGAAGGATTAATTACTTCTCCCTCAGGGAAGTTTATAAGAATTTGTTAAAAAACGTGGCCTCTGCCCTATTTGGCTTGGATTCAGACATTACAAAAAGAATCAGGGAAGGAGGATTGTAGGTGAAGGGGGCATGGGGGAGAGGGAAATGCAGAACAGCCAGGTTTGGGGGGTAGACCTTCTTGAGGAAGGATCCTGGGGGCACCAGGGACAGGGGAGCAGAGGTAGAGCAGAGGTGCATGGGCATTGGTACTGGCCCCTGTAGGTATGTTGTCTGGGAACCCACCTACCTGGAGGAGTGCAATATTACAGACCCTTACTTCTTGCACCTGAGGAAGGTCTCTAAAAGTCGGACTGGTAGCTCACAAACCGGTCTACCCTTTCCATTTTCTAAGACTATACCCATCCTTTGAGGGCCAGCTAGTCTTGTACCCCTCCATGCAGCTGTGATGGAAAGTGAATGTGCCTTGGGTTTCTTTTGCATTTACTGCTCCCTTGTTGCTTTTTGTTTTTGTTTTTATTTTTTTTACTCAAAAATCCCTTTGTGTATGTCTCTGTGTTAAATGTTTTAATTTTGAGCTTCAGGAATGGGTCTGCCAATTTTCCTCAGTTTGTACTCCCATCTAGATATGAAATAATTTTTAGACTCCAATATAAGAGAAGGGTTCCCCCAAATACTTTATGAGTCTTAATATTAAAGTCTTAACAAAGCTCTCACATTATAAGGGCATGCTGTCAGCCACTTTCCAAATGGCCTCAGACAGAGAAAGCTGCTTGTCCTGAAACCATATTGGCCAATCCTAGTCTTGGGTCCTTGTAAAGGTTAAAAAAAATCACTGAATTTGACCCTTCTTAAGACAAAGAAATTTAAAACTAGTTGGGCAACTAGTTCTTGGTATTTGAACTTACAAAGGCCAGAGTTAGATATTGTTATAAAACCCTTTTTAAAAAAAAAATCAGTTGAAACAATGAAGCATGAGATTTAGTTATAGAAATGTGGATCTATAGGACAAAATTCTTTACTGTTCTATTTAAATAGGTTCTTGTGATCTGAGAGAATTTTTTTCAGTAGTAGGTACATGCATGATTTTGGAAAATGCTTCAGCTTAATTTAATGCAAGGGAAATATATGATGGCATCACACAGAAAACGATTAGATGCCTCAGAAAATGGCTTTAAAGATAACTAAGACCTTGTTTGAATGTGCATGTTTAAAGAATTTGAGTAAAATATTAATGGAATGTGAATCTTTTAAAAAACGGTATTTTCAAAGTAATTTTTCAGATGACTTAAATATATATGGAGTTGAATGAATGTGGAAATAAGGAAATATTTGTCAATTTCATCTACATCTCAAAATTTTTCTCTTCGAGTTGGACATGTCACATTTGGTATTTTTTATTTTGGCAGTGGCACACATAATAGTTGTTACCTGTGGCCAACCTGAATGGGCAAGGTATGGCTCTGATCTTATTGGTTAAAAAGTAATATTGCAGGGGCTGGGGTTGTGGTTCAGTGGTAGAGCGCTCACCTAGCACATGTGAGGCACTGGGTTCGATCCTCAGCACCAGATAAAAATAAACAAACAAAATAAAGATATTGCATCCATGTATAACTAATGAAATATTAAAAAGAAAAAAATAGTATTGCATTATGCTTGCTTTTGAAAGTGTTATGTCCCATTCTTTCTCTGATGGTTTTAGGAGGGATGGGCGGAAAGTGGTGTAAGTGTTGGAGTATTTAGATTCAGCTTGACTTGAAGAGTTCATGAAATCAAGTTTGTAAAAACAGGGCCACCTTTGTTTGCTTTGTTCCTCCATTTTTAATCTTCATGGAAACTGAATTGATAAACCATTGAATCCCTTTAATGAAAATTAAAAACCCACTGGTTTAAAGTTTATTGTACTTAGTTGAGAAGAAAAGCCTCAAGGCCGTGGATGGGAATAATTAATTTTCTGTGGAACTACAGGATTATGTCTACAAGCTTATTTGTGCATGGGATCCCAAAGTTATCCAAATGGTCTTTGTCCTTCTTCTGCCAAGGGCAGCAGTGCCACGGCATGGGGAGGGTTTGGACAGCAACCTCTGCCTCCCTCTCTAACTGGGAGACCTGGCGTCTCTCTGGAGTGTCTGGGCCTCCCTCTCTCTAGGGACAGCCCGACTGCTCTTTTGGTTCGGGAGGTGGTGGCTTAACAAATCTAGCTTTAGGTGATTTGCCAGCCAGGGTGAAGGAGCAAGAATCCAACAGTTCTGGAGTGGCAAATTGAAAGAACAGAAAATGGCCTGGCTGTTGCTCTCTTGTTCCTCTCAGAGGCCTGAGCTCTGCCAAGCTAGGGTCAAACAAAGGGGGTGCTTTCAGCCTTCTGTAGAGAACCTGTTCTCACGGTTTCTTAACTGGGGCTGGCTGAAGGGGGCTTGCAAGCCCTGCTTGTGAGATGATCATGTGGGTGTTCATGGTGGATAGGGTCAGTGGCCCAGCAGAAGTTAGGTATCACTTGTGTAGATTGGTCTCTGGCCTTGGTTTCCTCACCATCTTGTGCTATTGTGATGTTCCAGTAAGATGCTCCCTCTCTTTCTACTCATGTCTGTTTAAAGGCGTCCTCTGCTCTGGTTCTTTACACTGGGCTTGTGACAGATTTCCCTGATGATTGTTACATCCCATGTCATTTCTGTAGTTTTAGACTTTCGTTTTGAATTTTTTCATAGGCAATTCAAAAGACCCAGCTGAGCAAATCCACTTTTTGTAAGTGAGGGGAGAAAGATGCCCAAGAGTAGCTGTAGCAGGAGAAGCTAGCTGTCCGTAGACTTGTGTGTTCACAACTTAGAAATACCAGCTTCCTAAGCCTTTAAGCCAGTTGAATCATATTCTTAGCAAATAGCAGCAACATGATTTATATGCCTGGGCTATAAACTTCTTTACATGACGATATGGAAATTTGCTTTTGAAAGAATAAAAAAAAAAACCTCCAACTAGAACACCATTGAAATGAGAACACAATCCATCTGTTAGTTTTAACCATTTATTAGCAAGTACGTGAATATTTCTTAGAGACTTGTTAAACCTCAGTCATAAGGCATGGTGTTTATGATCACATATAGCACATCAGGGCTATTTATTGCCCCTCGTTTTCTTTTTCTTAATAGCAGATGAATTGAAGGGGAAAGATTATGTTGTCCATTTCATCCATGAGAGTTGTTTTTCACAAGGATCAAAATGGGGTATTGTCTTGGTTTTTATACATAGTTTTCCCATGTACAGTATTAACCAATTTGTTCATTGAAGTTGGTTTGCAGCTTGTTACCTGGCCGCCAGCTGAGCGGAATGGCTTAAAACCTCCAATAGCTTATCGTGATCACCCACTAAATGTAGGAATTTGGCTGAATTTAAATGCTTAGCCTTACAGATTAGCATCTAATAAAATACTCTTCCATGTGAGCCATTCAGTCTGCAGTTTTCTGAAGATTTTTTAAAAACTTTTTCTTCCCAGACTTATTAAACTTTCCTGTTGGTGTAGTGCAGACTGTAGCTTGACTGCTGATGCTTAAAATGGACAAATTAATCTCCTGTGTATGACTGTCTTTGTGTGGAAGGGAATTGTTTGCTCTTCTCACTCAGGGATGGGATTCTATTGAATAGCACCTGTGAATTCACATAATCTAGAATTTGTGGGGAATTA
This sequence comes from Urocitellus parryii, assembly GCF_045843805.1. NCBI lineage: Eukaryota > Metazoa > Chordata > Mammalia > Rodentia > Sciuridae > Urocitellus > Urocitellus parryii. Next base: position 1,160,607 of record NW_027554189.1, read on the forward strand.
CTGAAGAAACTTTGGGGGAAGAAGAGAGAAGGACCTGGGGTTGGGGGGTATAAGGGGTGAATAATTCCTTTTCAGATTGAAGTGCTGCAGGGTGATGAAGACAACTGGAAGGTGGAATGATTTGAGGGCAGCGCAAGTTTGCACATTAGACTTGTAAAGTTGTTGTCTTTGTAGAGTTGCAATACTGTTTGGACAGTTTGCCTGGAAAGACCCTCCCTGATGCCAGGTGGACCTTGCTTGTTTAATTTTGTGTCTCCCCTACTAGATAGCCCATTGAAGGCCACACCCAGCCACTGACACATTCACCTCAGTACTCCTAGCACAGTGCCCCTACAACCTAGGTGCTCAGATGTGCACAGTGATGGGACTAGCACAATTCCTATGAATTCATCTAGAATAAGTCTGTGCTGAGTGAGCTCTTAGCAATCTGTTTCTTTCTGGGTATGTCTCATGTTGGTTAGACCAAGCACCCAACTTCCTATTTCATTCCAGTGTTTAAAAAAAAAAAAAATATATATATATATATATATATATATATATATATATATATATATATATATATATGAATGAATGCGCACGCGCCCATTGTCTCTTCTTGATGGGAAGCTGAGCAGAAAGAAAACAGTGTCTGTTTGCAGAATTGGTACTGGCAGCAGCACTCACTGATGCCGGTCCCTGCCCATGGGTGGAGCAATGGGGTGACTCTGCTCCCAGCTCCTCATTGGCCCATCCCCCACCCCCTGTTCTCCTGAGAAGTCAAGTATGGATTTTGTCTGCTAGTTACCTTTAGCCCACTGGGCAGCAGTGTATGCCTCGGCATGTGACGAGTGCCCTGAAAGACCTTGGCAGGCCAGGCAAGTGCCAGCCGAGTGCCTCCAGCCCCCGCTCCACCCCCAGCCTGCTTCCCTTTTCTGTTTCTGCAGTGGTATGTCACCTAGAAGTCAGCTGTTGGTGACACAGATGGTGAGTGGTTTTGTGAGTGCTGGAGCTTTCTCTCCAGAGTTTTGACCTGAAGACATTGGCTTATCTGTTCTTTCTCTCGTCATGTTAAACCTTGACATTCCCTCTGTGTGTATGTTGTGTGTTTGTGTGTATGTTGTGTTTGTGTGTGTGTGTGTGTGTGCATGCACTTACATGCATGCACATCTTATCCAGAGCCATAGTAGCCCAAGCATTATATTGGTTCCTGTGACGTTATTGTTTAGTAAAAGCAGCTTAATATTTTGCTACTCTTTGAAAAAATATATATAATAGTATAGATTTGAGTTTACATAGAAAATGTCTATATTGAACAGAAGAAAAATCTTTTCAGTCTTGTAACCTAGCTATTTAAGGAAATATATAGTAAGTAGCTCACAAGTACCATCTGAACTTAGAGTGCCAATGTGCACACTTATCGGAATTACCAAAGAAAAAGCTTCCAGCTCATTTACTATTATTTCCTTCCCTTTGCTGCCAATCTTCAGAATAGTTCTTCATCAACATTTTTCTTACTAGAATTATTCTCATTTATTTATCGGTACTGCACATTTAGTTTTTAGACTATGTATAAATTGTCTGTAACATTAAGTTTGAGGCTTTGACATCTATCAAGCTATTCATCTGTTTTTCTTCTGTGTGTTTTGACTTCTTAAGTTTGCAAACTGTAGGCAAGCATCGTTTTTTATCATCTGAGTAACTTACTGTTGTGTCTTCCGGACTAATCACAGACTGTTGGTAGAGGAAATAATAGCAATATCTACCATTTATTGTGCGTTTTCTGGGGTATGGCATTATCCTAAACTGTTTATTTGAAACATTTAGTAGTTATGAAAGTCCAATGAGATAGGTATTATTTTCACCTTCATTTATAGATTAAAAAAAAAAACTAAGGTACAGAGAGCTAATGTATTTTGTCCCAAATCATATAGCTAACAAGCTGGAGAGGCCAGATTTAATTCCAGAATCTTGGATCCTAAATATTAATCTATACTTTCTCTCAAATACTATATGATAACCTCTTTCTAGGTTTCCAGTGTTTGGTTTAAAGTTTATGGACACCAATTTATTTATTTATTTTAGATATGATGTCCTGGGGAATATAAAAGAAAATGATCTAGTCAGAATAGCCATCTGTGGGTTTCCAGCATTTATATTCCACTTTTGTGGTGGGAAGAGTACCAGCAAGGTCAGAGACATTTTTGAAATTTGGATTGGTCTGTTTTACCAGTTGAGGAACTTGTTCTGAGACTGTAGGTGGTTTGGGGCTTGTCTGATCTTTGCCTTTGTGTCCCCATTAGCCTTGCTAAAGGGAGTGGAGTGTATTTGATTAGGTGGAGGAAAGCAGAGATGTAATATCCCAGAAGAAGGTAGAAACTTGTGGTGCCACTTATTTGAGCATCTTGTGGTAAGAATTCTTTATGAGTAAAATCTTTTTAGTGTGGTTAATAAAAGCAAGGTAATGTATTTGTTTTCTTTCTTTCCTTTTTTTAAACACAAGATAATGGAGAAAGGGAACAGAAATGAATTCCTAAATTCTTTTTATAAAAATGAAATTTGACAGCCAGGGAACGACCCGGATCATGGGCTATTAGACTGCGAGCTGAATGCCACAGCCTCTGGGGATTCTGGTGAGGCATCCTTTCTCTCTGTAATGAATGTGACATTTTCTGTTCTGACAGAATTTGACCTAGGGCACCACCAGCACAGGACCATGCAAGCCCACGAATTGTTCTGGTATTTTCGAATGCCAGAGCTGGTTGACATCCGGCAGTACGTGCGCACCCTTCCGACCAACACACTTATGGGCTTTGGAGCGTTTGCAGCCATCACAACTTTCTGGTACGCCACGAGGCCCAAAGCCCTGAAGCCACCATGTGACCTCTCCATGCAGTCAGTGGAAGTGCCGGTAAGTCAGGGACCCAGCCTGCCTCCTGGGTTTTCTCTGCATTGCCCCCACTGGTTAAGCCCTTTGAAGGTGATATATCAAAATCACAGTCACATTCCAATATGTGTTTGTGAGGACACTGCGTAAAACAGAAATGTGTTCAACAAACAGGGGTTCTTGGTAATAGTAAAAAGAGAAGCCAAAATTCAGGGCCCAGGGACAGAAGAGGTGTTTGTTGTTAGTCGGTCATCTCTCCACAGTCGCAGAAGAGCATTCCAGAGGTCACACTGTGCTTCCAGCCTGGCTTGGGCTCTGTGTAGGCATGGAGAATTCTATAAGAGTAAAAAGATAGCCTCTGTCCCCAGGGGTATTACATTCCAGCAGGAGAACATTCCAATGTTCCAGGAAGGAGAATTTCACTTGTGTAACATCTGCTACTGGGAACTCATCCTCACACTGTAGAAAGGGACACTGGGATGTCACATAGCATAGGGCTAGCATGGGAACTTGTCAGAGTAACAGCTGCTGCATTTAGGATGGGACAAGAAGAAACGAGAGCATTCGAGAGACACCCAAGCTTGAATCATTGAGTGCCACAGTTGTATATGAGCAGGTCAAAGTGAAGGTCACGCCCTCCCAGTTGTGAAAATTAAATCAGAACATATGCATTTAGGGGCTAATGGGTGGGAAGGTATAGGGAAACCTCAAGACCCTTTCAGGAAGATTCTTTCTTAGTGCTCCTGCTCTGCCTTCGTTGCCTTCTTCATCTCTTTGTAGGGTTCATTAAAAAACAAAAAAACGTGAAAGGTTGAAAGGAAGAAGCAGCCAAGTTCTCAGTGGCACTCTGACCCCTTACCTACTCTTTGCTTTGTGGCTGCTGGCTTTCCTCTCCCTAGGTCAATTTTCAGTGTTTATAACTTTCAACACATAGGCAGAAGGATGTTGTGAAACACAGGATCCCCTCACTTACTGCTTTTAGGTGTAGAGGTAGAATAAGAGGCCTTTCCCATTTTTTCTCAGCTGAATGCCAAGGAGGAGCATATGAATCCTTCTGCAGAGAGCCCTGGCTGGCTTACGAACATTTTGTTATTAGTGAGTATTAGTTTTTAGTTTTAGACAAATTCTTAGATTCATCCATATGAAATTTTCATCTACCAACCCAAGTTATGCCAGATCTATAGAAACATAGAATGAATGAACTACTGTAGAGAAAAGTTGGCTTTATATTTTATTCCTATTGAGAAGGTGAAGGTAGCTTAATATTTTACCTCTGCTAATTACATATGGATAAGGAGTAGAATTTAACTTTCCCTAAGAGGTTGGCAAGAGGTTTTAAGCATTCCTCGGTGGCACTGCCATCACTTTGGCAAGGGTATTGGCAAAGACACAGGGTAGACATTTCTAATTTAGCAAGAAGTGTAAGAAATGCCTAATTCTTATTATGTAAGAAGTTGTAAGGGCATTTACAATGTGGTTTTTAAGTTCTAGCTTAGCATAAAGTCGTTGTGCCTTATTAAAATAATTATACAAGTTCTCTGTAGAACAATTCAAAACTCCAGATAAGCAGAAAGATAAATAAAATCTATTATTTTACTATCCGGTATACAGACTTCCTGTTTTTTTCTCTATGGCTATAGAAATAGAGCGCTGATTTTTCAGAATTCATAGGTCTTAGGAATAGATACTGAACTTGCTTTGCCTTTCAAAAATATGTGTGTGTGTGTGTGTGTGTGTGTGTGTGTGTGTGTGGTGTTTACCAGTTATAGATGCTTTGATATATGTCATATGGATTTCTGTGGCAGGGAAAGAAGAGCTTCATTCATTCATAAGATAGTGGTGAAAATCCTGTTAATCTGGAACTATTTCAGGGACTGAGGATCAGAAAGAAATGCTGTTGCTTTGTTCCTGCTTTGAGAACCAGGAGCACCATTAGCCCATTCCCGTCTCACCGGGTTTTTATCACTCTCCTCTTCCCATCAGCTTTGCATGCATATGAAAACAAGAGAAATCTGCACTTTTGGTTTGGCCGCTTCTCCTCACAGCCCACACTGGCTGTTTCCCAGCTCCACTTTTTTAAAGCAGTAGCACAGAGAATCTGTGTAAACTACACCTTTTAAATTTCCTCTGGATGAATGCTCAGGGCCGTAAAGAGGACGTCAGCACTCTCATGCTGTGGATCCATACGGGAAAGGCAGTGAAGCCCCACACTGTAGCCTACACAAGGCAGCTCGGCTTAGGACCAAGAGTCCAGAAGCCTTTCTTAAATTTTTGAGCATCGTCTGATTTTTTTGAGCATACCCTGTCCCAAGAGTCCCATGCCTGTGTATTCTGTGGCAGCTCACCAACCCGTAGCAGTGACCTGAAGCCAGACTGTCCCTGCTGGCCAGTGAGGAGCACCATCCTCTGAAGTTTTGTGTTTACTGCTGCTCTGTAACTTTGAGCAGAGGATGGAAGCAGTCTTTGTGGAGTTTATTTGTTTTAAAAACACTTTTATACTCAATGTGCAAGGTTTTCTGTTTATTTCGGTCTAGTTTGCTTGGTCAGATTAAGAGCCATGACCCTCTAGTGAAGATGCTCTTCCCTGGCACACCTGGAAACCTTTTGGCATGGTTAGGGCTCAGACCTAGTGGCTTCACTTGAGGGAAGGACAAGAGCATGTTGGAGCCAGAAAGGACTGGGGAGCCAGAGAGCCATGGCAGGGGTGGGCCGTCTCCTCTGCTAGACCAGACAGCCCTGGGCATGTTCCCCTGACTCTCGTGGCCTTCACATCCCTCATCTAGAAAACAGAAGTGATGGCTTCTGCCCTCCTTCAGCTACACAGTGTCTGCCTGGCCCACAATAAGTATTCAGGAAATATTAGCTTTCTTCTTCCCTAAAAGTCTTCTCATTTCACACTCACATTTTCTACATGAGAAAACTGAACCCAGAGAGATGAAGTTATGCCATAGAATCAGTGGAAGATCTGGGACTCTTTTGGATTGCCTTCACTGTAGCAGTTTGAAAGTTGTGTAATATAAATAACTAGGGCTCAGGCAAGGGAAGATCCGAGAATAAGAAAAGTTTAGTTCAGTCCAGGTGAATCTGAAGATGCAATTGGCTGGAGCCATGTAACAGGCCTCTCTCTTGTGAAAATGTATAGGTCAGTGCGAAGAACTGCTTGGGACTCCTATCCATGCAGAGAGTGAGAGCCATCCTTGAGCTAAGTAATGAGAATAACCTGTTTTCATTTCTTAAAACTGGTCATTCTCGGGTAAGAACTTGAAAGAAGTAAACTAAATATAGTATTACCCTGTGTGTATTGGTTTCAAAATCCAAAGGTTACAGCTCACTGGAGATTTTCTCAGTGCCAAGGCCTGCACATGCCAACCACAAACCTCTTGACTCGGATGCACACCGCAACATGAGTTAGAATTCTTAGTCCACATTGAGCAGATATGTATGGAGCATATTATGGAGTAGGATTTTTTTCCCTGTGGCTGATAGAATCATTTTTTCCATATAATCAATTTATACCCAGGTGTATATGTAAAGAGTCACTTGTAAACTGGCATAAGTCATTTCTTCAAGAGAAGAAAACAGGTCATTGATTCATAAGTGTTCATGAAAACTCACACCAGAGGCTTGTAGAGGTAATGATGATATAAACTAAAAAGGTGATGCCTTCCTGGACTGGAGCGTCAGGGACCAGCTCTGAGCTGGAGAGCTCTTGTTGAATTGGGCAGGATCAAATACTACCGTGAGGCAGACATTTAGGGTCAAGCCTGAGAGGGAGCTGTCGGAGAAGGGCAGATGGATTTGGATGGTGGTATCACTGACTGTCTCTGATGCCATCCTGGAAGTCTACAGGAATGTCAAAGCCAGCCATAGGATGGGGCATTAGACTAATGAGTTTGATCCAGGTGGAAGGTAGCATGTGAGTACCAACGGAGGTTAGGAACAGTTGTTGCATTGGTTATTTCTGTTGCTGTTTGTAAATGTGACACCATCTATATTTCTGTAGTCATTTGTAAATAGAAACCTCATTCTCACCTTTGGGTGGCCTTAGGTCCGAGTAGTTTTTAGATATATTTTTGATCAGAGGTGCAAATGAGACTGCAGAGGGTTTTCTTGTCTAGTGCTTTGGCTTCTTACTTGGAGTCTTCCTAGTGTCAATCTTATCTATATCGTAGCATTTACTTAGCATTTGTAACCACATATTCCCCATGGCTTATGTCTCCCTTGTCTTGATCATGGTATAATATTTAAGTGATCAAATAAAGATGTGAGCAAAGATTTAACTACCTAATTCTACCCTGGGCAATTCCAAGAGTTCTTGGCCATGTTTTCCTGAAAAGTGTTCAAACATATAAGGGCATTTTCAGCAAGCAATCCTAGCAGTTGGGATGGTGAGGGTGGATGGAGAGTGTTCTTCGAGTGCTGTTTCTGCTCAGAAGTATTATTCTGGTAGTGTGCAAACTTCAGCGTTTCATACCTTTAGATAACTTTAGCACCTTTTCTAAAACTTAGCAGGCTTCTTAATAACAAACTATATATATATATATATATATATATATATATATATATATATATATATATATATATATATATATTCTAAAATATATATATATTCTAAAATACTTTTTCTTTAACTACACTCATAGGAAACTGAGGTAAGGTGTTTATAATATTTTTGTGCGGATTTAGAAACACTCTAGCAAGTGACTAGGGGTTTGATTAGGTGGAGGAAGTATCAGCAGGAGCCGTGGCAGCTGGGTGAGTGCCCTGCAGGTGAGGGGCGGGAATTAGAGAGAGCCAGAGGCAGAGTTTTTGATCTTCATGCCAAGACCAGGCTACTGGGGAGTTAAGTAGCTGTCTTAGGAATTTGAGGAAAGAAAGAGGTTGATTGTTATTTTTAAAGAAGTGTTTGTTTCTGGGTTCCCTTTAGTAGGAAGAAAAAGCTAATGTTCACTGTACAGAAATACGATAAAGGAGGTCTGAAAACACTGTGTGATTTTGAAATGATGCCACTTCTCACAGGACTCCTTAAACAAGGAACACATGTACACATAAATCCCAGAAATGCATGCTGTTAATATTTGAGTTTTAAACAGTCTCCCCCAAATGGGGCCAATCGGGGCCAAATAAAAAATGACAAACATTGCCTCCTGTGTGCCACTTGACAAAATCCCTGTTGCACACCGACAATCCAAAAGGCTGGCAACAAAGGGTAGGAGATATGGTCCCTGTAGATGAGGCAGAGGTAAAGCAAAGTGCTGTGTGTGTTCTAAATGGCTGCCAGGTAAGAATTCTGTAGGTAGTCCTCCCAACATTGTGTGTTTGTGGCCACTTGGATTTTGTGACTTGAAACTTTCTCCTCTTTCATTGAGGTGGGAGGATGATATTGTTCCTCCTGTGAGTGGCAAGACTTTTTCTGGTGAGGAGCTAGCTATTTTGCTAAGCTCGGTCATAACCCCCCACCCACCCCACCTTCTCCCTCAATCAAATCCTCTGATTAGGATCTTGGGAGCTCAGGAAGTTAGAAATTGGAGAATGAACCAGGAGTGGAAAGAACAGAAAGTTCTGAGAATTAGAGGAAAGTGTTGAAGAATCAAAATGCCCAGCTAAGCAATGGTGCTCTGGACTCTGTCTCCTCACGGATGCAGGTGAGTGACCCATGGGCGAGTCTGGAACCTGCTTGCAACCACAAAGCAAAACTTTAACCTGACCAGGTGTCCCCTTGAGCTAGCTTTGAAGCTCTGCTCTATTATTTCATAGACCTGGGACTAGAAAGGGAAAGTGTCCCCCCCCCCCCCAGACTGTTTCTTTATCTGGAAAGTGACTGGCTTTTAATGAGTACTCAGTAAATACTCACCTTCAAGCAGGTGTGACTGGAAACCCAGCATTGACTGTTACAGGGAAGCTTTGTTTGCACTTGAGTAAAGGATCTTGGGAAGTTAGCCAGTAATGTAGTGGATAGCAAGCCCGAGGGTTCACTGTTACCCTGTGACTTTCTGTAGTGAAGCATACAGTCCAGGTGTCATCCAAATGTCCTGCTCATTATCAGAAATTGTTGTGGGGGATGTGGAGGGGTTTGCTCATAGGCTAACCTTTAAAACACCTCGTCCACAGGGGGGGTGTAGCTCAGTAGCACAAGCAAGTCCCTGGGTTTGATCCCCAGTACTGCAAAGCAAAACAAAACAAAACTGGTCTTCTACATCAGAATCTAGAGTTGTTTGAGCCTCTGTGGAAATTGATGGCCAGAGACCCCCTCTGAGGGGCCACTGGAGAGAAAAGCAGTTTTGTTCTTTTTTATAAAAAGAAACGAAGGTTGCTAGCCTGGCCAGAGGAAGAGATCTATAAAACGTAAATGCTAGGAAGGATATACTTTATGCAGAAAAAGCGCGGAGTCACTTTTTACCTCTCAGACTGGGGTTCCACATGCTGCTTTTTCCCCTAAAGATGGATGTAGTGTTAAAATTAAGTGGTCAGCAAACTCTTTAGAAGTCACTTCTTACTGCTCCTTTTCTTTCTTTTCCTCCTCTCATTTTCCCTTCCTCCCTCGCTGCCTTGTCTTTCTTTTTTTTTTCCTGCTCCCCCTTCCAACCCTCCCTTGAGCATGAACAACAGTAGCCCAATAAGGCATTTACCTGATACTAATAAGGCCTGTAGACACGCATTAGGTAGATTGGTATGAGTGAGACCACTATTTATAAAGCCTGGGCCTTTGTGCCTCTGAGAAATCTCAGGGATGTAATTTGCTTTTGCATTTAAATATGAAAATGCACAGAATAACTCGTCAGCAAGTGTTCCTATTTATCAAGTATTGGCAAGAGCCTTAGTCTTGGGAGCAGCGGATCCTTAGATGTTCATCGTTTTTCTACTCCTAGCTTTCTCCCTTCCTGCCTTGAAGGAGAACTTGAACTTTTATTATTCTAATTTAGCCTGAGCCTTTATTTCCTAATTCAGCCTGCAGGGAGACTGACCTCCAAGGCACCTTAGCTCATATATATGTTGGAGAATATAATGGTGACCACTGACTTGGCTGTAGCGTGTTCAATGAACACTGTTTTGTTTTAAAACTGGAAGAACTATGTAACCACATGAAAGGGGCCTATAACAGAAGGCATAAAAACCCTATAATCTCCTTGACTCACAGTCTTCATGACTGGTCAGAGCTGTCTCCTTAGCTCTCTTTAGCTTCTTGAGCACAACTGATTGCCTCCTCCCCCAACCTCCAATCAGCAGGTTATGACAGAAGGCCCCACACTTAAATTATTTTCCATTTCCATAGACGTTCCTAGAAATAGCCAGGTGGACTTGGATAACCTAGTAATTAAATGCCTGCTTTTGAAGTGACTATTTCATAACATGTGAAGACACTGGCGGCTCCAACGGTTCTAGCCATGCTTCCCGGCAGGCAAAGTGCTGTCCTTGCTGCTTGTAGGTGTAACTGAGGTTGCAAATACTCAGTATTGTACAACATTTTTATTCAAGAATGGGAATACTTATGCATCAAATATGATGATTTTTTTTGCAAGTTAGAAGCAGCCTTCAGAAGTGTCTGCTGCCCCTAGAGGGGCCTTTATTTTTATACTTTTTTAGAGGTGTCTTTTCAGGTAGTTAATGGATAGCTTCAAAGCTCAAAACTTCTTTAATATAAAATATGATGATTCTTTAACATAATATGTGATTATTTCAAAAAGTAACAAATTTCAAAGCACAAAATCTTGTCTGTGTGCTTGCACCCATCTCACTTATCCTTCTTTGAAAATTCCAGTACATGCCTTACTATTTAGTGGCATTGTAACTTTTTTGCCTGTTTTACCTGTGTCTTAAAGCTAGCGCCTCTTTTGGGCATACATCTCATTCACTGCTTCCCTTTCAAGCTTTTGCTAATTAGTTTAATTGCTAATTAGAGTAATAAATATCTTGTCCTCAGGTTATAAGGGGATATAATTAACTTCTTTAGCTTTGATTTGGCAGTTTTATCTTCATGTTTCTCAAAATCCTAAAGATTATATACCACTCAAAATTTAAACCTAACTAAAGGATTATTTAACTAAAAGTTTGTTATAAAATGATCCTCTAGAGCAGTGATTTTCAAAATGAGAATTGGGGTGGTGACCAAGAAAGCTGGCCTGTCTTGAAGGGATACCATCTCCATGTCCAAGCTAAACCCAGTCTCTTTCTTCAAACCTACCCTCTGGCCCCAGGCCTTCCATTTGTATGCATGGAACTGCTCTCTTCTCAGCCCTTGGATCCCCTTCCTCCTTTTCTACCACATACTGGTGCCTGTCAGGCGCTGTGCATCGGTGCTGAGGGGCTTCTCTCTTTTTGCCTACCAACCTGGTCTAGTACATGGGTTTCTATCTAGTCTCTCCCTGCATCCTGCTCTACATACTGCTTGAACTCCCTGCTCTTTCTAAAGCATTGCCTTGACCTTCACCACTTCTCTGTTGGAGAATGGCTCCAGGATGATGCTTCTCAAACTTTTAACCTGTACCAGAATCCTCTGACAAACTTGTTGAGACATCAGTTACTGGACTGCACCCCCAGAGTTTCTGATTCAGCCCTGGTAATTCCCTTTTCTGATAAGTGCCAGGTGCTCGCCAGACTGAGGACTTTGACTGTAGGATGAACCTGTGCTCCTCAGGTTCCAGGCTTCCTCCTGCCTGTCCATTTTGACATCTTCCAGACTCTTCTCAGCCAAGGATCCTTGGAGTCTCTTTGGTCACTCAAGGGCAAGACTTAGGCTCCTTCAGAACAAGCTTATGTCTTGTTCCCTTGAATCGCATCTGCCCCATTTACAGCCATGAGAACCACTCTGCAGAATATAGGAAACAGTTGTGCTTTTCCAAAGATACCATTGAGAAATTCCATGAATGAGTTAATGTCCTGATGGGAGATACAGAGTGTTCCATCCTAAGCAGAGTGCCGGAGGACCTCACTGTGGACTGGCCAGGCTACCTGTACTTCTAGCTGAGTCTCAACAGTCTAGTGAGTTGGGTCAGTGGCCAGGAGGCATGAGTTATTGGTGGCAGTTGGATCTTCTGCACCCTGTAACACTTACTTCTTTTTCACTCTTCCTTATTTTCCCTCTTCTCTGTCATTCTGTCCCCTTCCCTGGTTCTTTTTGGTGGCTTCATAAGTTGAAGACGCTTCTGATGCTTAGTATAAAACCACAAATTCCTTTTGATTTTAGTCTATTTGTTAAGGTAAATATATAGTTTATGGAGGATTTGTACTGTAATTAGTGCATGTGGTTGGTTATATGATTAATATTCTACACATTCAGATATTTTTAATTTTTTTATTTGTTGTTTTTAGATATACATGATAGTGGGGTATATTTTGACATAGTAAACATACATGGGGTGTAACCCATTACAATTTGATCCCATTCTTGTGTTGCATGTGATGTGGAGTTACACTGGTCATGTATTTATATATGAGTATAGAAAGTTATGTCCAATTCATTCTACTGTCTTTCCTATTCCCTTTCCTTCATTCCTCTTTGTCTAATCCATCGAACTTCTATACTTCCCCTCCCTACCCTCCCTTGTTATGGGTTAGCATCCACATATCAGAGAGAACTGATTTTTTGGGACTGGCTTATTCCACTTAGCATGATATTCTCCAGTTCCATCCATCCATTTACCAGCAAATGCCATAATTTCATTTTTCTTTATAGCTGAGTAATATTCAATTGTGTGTGTGATGTTTTCTTTATCTATTCATTTATTGAAGGACACCTAGGTTGGTTCCATAGCTTGGCTATTGTGAATTGAGCTCCTACAAACATTGATGTGTCTGTGTCACTACAGTATGCTGATTTTAACTCCTTTGGGTATAAGCTGAGGAGTGGGATGATTGGGTCAAATAGTGGCTCCATTGCACTCCATACTGCTCTCCAGAGTGGTTGTACCAGTTTGGAGTCCCATCGGCAATGTATGAGTGAACCTTTTCCCCTATACATTCATATTTTATAGGAACATTCTTATTTAACTAAAAATAATCCTGGAAGTAGACATAGAATCTCAGAGATTAATATTAATGCATGATACTATAAAGTGAAGATCTTTTTCTTATTTTGGATGCATGAAGAATAACTGCTTTGCTTTATAAAGTAACATGTTATAGTTGATAAGTATATTTAAAGTCATGGTTGTAATTATTAGAAAGTTTCTTCCAAGATAGAGAAGGCAGTATTATGATTAGCATACATTATTGAGTCATATTTATTCCATAAAAATATTATAAATCAAGAGTTAAACATGAGGGAAGGGGATATAGCTCAGTGGTAGAGCACTTGACTAGCATGTACAAGGTCCTGGGTCTCTGAGCTCAAGCCCTAACATTAAAAAAAAGGCTGGGCATGGTGGCACACACCTATAATCCCAGCACTTGGGAGGCTGAGGCAGGAGGATCATGAGTTCAAAGCCAGCCTCAGCAAAAGCGAGGCACTAACATCTCAGTGAGACCCTGTCTCTAAATAAATACAAAATAGGGCTGGGGATGTGGCTCCGTGGTCAAGTGCCCTGAATTCAATCCCTGGTGCTCCCCCTACCCAAAATTAACACCCATGTCTAGTATATAGTAGCTATTGAAAGAATGAATATAAATGTATAAACATAAGAAAAGGTTTGGAGAACTATATCAAATTATTAGTGGTAGTTAGTAATATTTTTTTCCTTGACATACTTCTGAATCCTTCAAATAGTTTTAAAACAGCATCTAAATTATCAATTAAGGGGAGGACAAAAAAGCAAAAGAGTTTATAGGAAGAGGAGTGAAAAGTTGTAATTTTTAAGAAGAACCATATCTGGGATATGAATCGGTGGTAGAGCACTTGCCTAGCATGCATAGGTCCCTGGGTTTGATCCCCTGCACTTAAAAAAAGAAAGAAAGAAAGAAAGAATCGATGAATACAGACTTCATCACCACATTGGTGCCTCCCCGGAATGTTTGGTTCCAGCTGCCTGTCCAGACTATCTGTTCTTTGAGATCTTGCTCTTTGACCCCTGCTTCATGAGTTTTTTATATTTTCTTTCATCAGAACTTAAACTGGAAATGATCTTTTCCACTTGTGGACAGTGCTTTCTTGTGGTTCCAGAAGTTATCGTATCTCGGTATAATTTCCCTCACGAGTTTCCTGGCCATTGCACACGTGAGGCCCTTTTCTGAAATAAAAAAAAAGTCTCCATTATCAGTTGTAGTTGACCTTTTGTTTATCAGTCTATAAAGAATGCTTTGGGGATTCTTGTGGATACCCCTAGCAGTAATGACCCAGAGGCTCAACAGCTGCTCCTGCTACCACATGAGGCTAGGAATGGTTGTCTTATCCTGAATTAGGAGCTGGTGTACATGGTGAATACACTTATGAGCCAGCAGATGAAGACAAATTAGAGAAGGGTGCTCAGCAATATCAAATCTCCACGCCTATTTATGTCGTCAATAAAACCAGTCCGGACTTGTGTCTGCACCTCTATATATTTTGTAGATGAAAATTTTACCTATCAGAGGCTCTACAAGAAACCAGACTTCCTAATGGATTGTATTGCAGTGAGCAGATAGAACAATAGGAATGATCTTGAAAAGAACGCAGATGATATTACAGAGGTAACACTGAGTGGTGTGTCGTTTTCACCAGCAGAGTAGGATTCTCCTCCGTCCTGTTGATGGCAGCGCTTTGAGGATTTTCACAGTGCCTGTCTGTGATAGTGGCAGTTTCTTTTTGTCCTCTTGCTCTCTTTAGCTGTGTCTGGCAGGACAGATGTTTGTAGATCTGTGAGCCTCTTGGCTTTTTGCTCAGTTTCCTGCCTCAGCTTTCCTTCCCTGGAGCCTGAACTTACCTCCCAGTGAAAGGCTGATTCATATGAGCACATCCACAAGTCCTGCCTGTCATTCATTCAGCAGATACTCGTAAGCATGGATGATGGGGATGCCACGGGGCAAGGGGGCAGGGCATGTGAGCTTTTCATTTTATTTATTTATGTTTCATTGACAGATAGAAATTGTATATATTCATGGGGCTGGGGATGTGGCTCAAGCGGTAGCGCGCTCGCCTGGCATGCATGCGGCCCGGGTTCGATCCTCAGCACCACATACAAACAAAGATGTTGTGTCCGCTGAAAACTAAAAAAAAAAAAAAAAAAAAAAATTAAAAAATAATTCTCATTCTCTCTCTCTCTCTTTATATACGATTTCTTTCTTTCTTTTTTTTTTTTTTTATTCATGGTGGACCCTAGAAGGAATAAGTTCAGGAGTTCTGTTTTACAATATGGTGACAATAGTTAATCATGATGTATCATATATTTGGAAATTGCCAGAAGAACAGACTTGAAGTGTCCTCACCCCAGATGATAAATATGGGAGGGAATGTAGATGTTAATTAGCTTCATTGAGCCATTAAAACCTCATGTTGTAGGCTTTTTATTTTTCACTTCTAACATGCTCCTCTGCCTGTCTTCTTCAATAGGGTAGTGATGGTACTCGAAGGTCCGCACTTCTTGACAGTGATGAGCCTTTGGTGTACTTCCATGATGACGTCAGGACGCTATACGAAGGTTTCCAGAGGGGCATTCAGGTGTCAAGTAAGCCTCCACTGCATTTGTGTGACTAATGCTTAAATGTTGTTCACAAAGAAAGAGTTACCTTCTTTTTCCAAAAGGAACATTTTCTCTCATCTCTCACCTACTTAGCATTGCTCAAGCCCCTCTGTCTCTTCCTATAGCTTGTCCAGAACCAGCCCCAAAGCTCTCTGGACCCTCCAGGTGTTCCCTGTGGTCCAGGAGGCTCCACAGCCAAATATGTCCCCTATTTTATGGAGAATCACATGTGCATGAGCTCCTGAAAGACTCTGAGGTCTCCTGCAGTAAAGAGTTTGATGAGGTCAAATCCAGCACTTTTCAAGCTTGTGGGACAAGACTGTTTTTTGAGAAAGAAATACTGACATCTCAAGGAAGCAGAGTTCTGTAGAAAGATACACTGGGAATGGGATTATCACATTGGCTCATAAGATTACCCTTAATTATTAATTGTGATATTAAGAAGCCTGCTTCCTTTCCAACCTCTCTCCCTTGAATATATCCCTCAAGCAAGACCACCTCTGTTGTCTACCACCCTCGAGACTCTGCATTTTTTTTCTTCCTGATCATAAAGCCTATTCTTTCCACCCCCATCCAGGGTTGATGAGGTATTTTCTCCCCGCAATACTAGCAATTGAATCCAGGGGAGCTTTATCACTGAGGCATGTCCGTAGCTCTATAATCATAATCATTATTTATGTTGAGACAGGGTCTCACTAAATTGCCTAGGCTGGCCCCAAACTTGTGATCCTCTTGCCTCAGCCTTCTGAGCTCCTGGGATTATAGATGTGCACCACCACGCCTAACTCATGAAGTATTCTTATATGTCTTTAAAAACTTTCACTTCACCTGTTCTGTAAAATCTTCCTGGTTTGTTTTCACTCCTTGTGCCCAAGTAAGGCACATCTCCCCTTTTCCCTCCCAGTACCTCATGCTGGTTCTGTAGTAAAAACCTCATGGTACAGAGGTGTTTACTTGGCATCCTGCCCCATCATCCTGTGCTCCTGGAGAACAGGGCAGCCCTCAGTGAGCTCTTCTGTGACCCATGTGTTATAATGTCTGCACACAGTGGACTCTCCATTAGTGTTTCCTCCATGAAGGAAGGAATGCCCTATTTTGTTTTAGTCATTTCATTTTTTTCTGCTTTTACCAGGTTCCTGTATAGAAATGGTTTCTGGGATCCATGCTTTGTTATTTAAATCTTTTGTTTGTTAGCTAGATTATAATCTTCTTAAAGTCAGGGACTGGGGGATATTGCTTTCTCTATCCTCTATAATCCCTTGCAAGCAATATGCACTCAAGAAGTGCCTTGTTTTTTTTTTTTCTTCTTCTTGGTACGGGTACAGTTGGATTGCTCAGCTCATTGCATTGAACCTAGTCCTATAGCAGGTTCACCAAGCTCCACCTCAAAGGAAAAGCAGACTTACCTGCTTATTATTTAATTTATGAGATTTTTGAAAGTTAGTGTCAGAGTTTGTCTGTGATAGTAAATATCCACAACAAAAAGAGCAGCCAAGCATAAGACCTCATAAAAGTGTGTGTAAAAATATCTATATATTTTTCCCATTGTTTGCAATGAATGGTACTCACTTAGGAGAATGGAGATGCACAGTGTACTTCTGACAAATTGAGTAACTTTTTGTTGTTGTTATTACTATGCTGTTCTTGGAAAATGAAAGTTCTTCTATATGTGTTTTGGAGAAAAAGGAAAATAAGTTATCTTCTTCATCTATACTGATTAAAGGAAGCTACTTTGCAAGTCACTCTCCCCCCTCCCCCAGGAGCTTTTTTTTTAAATAAAAGAACTCTTTTTAAAATTTTTTTAGGTGTTGATGGACACAACACAATGCCTTTATTTTTATGTGGTGCTGAGAATTGAACCCAGATCCCGCCCGTCCTAGGGGAGTGCTCTACCACTGAGCCACAATCCCAGCCCCTCTGGGGAGCTTTATATTCTACACTTTAATTTTCTTGAGCTGCTCAAGGATTAAAGTATAAAGGAAGAGGAAAATCTAGCATTTGCATAAGGGGATCAGAAGTTTATGGGGTGATGGGAGAAGCCAGCCTAACATTTTTAAAAATTGCATTTTAAAACTGCACTTAGGAACCTATTTGTAAAGGTGAAGTTCCCTGTTTATAAAAGCTCTTATCTAGCTGGGCAAGGTGGTGCATGCCTGTAATCCCAGAAACTCGGGAGGCTGAGGCAGGAGGATGGAGAGTTCAATGCCAGCCTCAGCAGATTAGTGAGGCACTTAGCATTGATTTTTAGCAACTAAGCAAGACCTTGTTTCTAAAATAAAAATATAAAAAACGGGCTGGGGATATGGCTCAGTGGTTAAGCATCTCCGGTACCATTAAAACAAAATAAAACAAAACAAACAAACAAACAAACAAACAAACAAAAAACACTTATGCCTAGGTGCAGTTTAGTAGCACTTGGGGACACTAGAAAATGGTAAGGCCCAGGCCTCATCCTCATTCATTTATATCAAAGATTTTGTTAAGTAGGCCCAGTATATAGAACATTTTTTAAGTTCTGCAGGTGAGCCTCCGGCTTAACCACCACTGTGCTAGAGCTGGAGTTGGCACGCTTTTCCTGTAAAGGGCCAGACAGTAAATATTGTAGGCTTTTTGGGCTATCTCACTGCAGACGGGCAACTGGAGCCTCAGAAAACATGTAAATGAATGAGTATGGCTGCGTGCCAGGGACACTGCATTTGCAAAAACAGGCAGTGGCTGTAGTTTGACCTGGCTCTTGGCTGTAGTTTGCCAATCTTGGTTCTCGAGGAATAAAATAATGTCATTTTATATGGTCAGTGTATTTATCCCCTATCTGAAAACAGCATCTGATAGAACTTGTTAGTCTTGTACTGCCCTGACTTTGTTATCGTCTCTGTAAATTGAAGAGGGTCTGAGAATAAGCTCTTTCTGTTTTCACCAGGATGGCTTTTAGGGGTGGCAAAGAAGTCAGTGTCCAGCTTGTGTCTGCCCATCTTCATGGCTGGTACTTCAAACTCCAGGGTATACATCCAGGTAATTGGGACCAGGCTCCTTCCTTCCCTGTGCTTGCTAGTCCCCAAAGCAAATGAAAACACCTTCACACATTCAAACCTGAAGCAGTGAAGCTAGGTGTGTAGTGATCTCTTTCTGCTTCTTTGGTACCTACGTTGGAATCAGAACACATCCTGATATTTCTTAACTTTTGTTTTCACAAGTTGCACCTTTATTACCCCTCACGTTGCATCTTCTTCATTCATGTTCATCAGCAATCAAGACTTCACCCATGTGATTAGGGTTCCATGTGAGCTTAGCTGATACATTTGGTCATCAGAATTTGGGCACATCAAAAATGGTATTTTCCTTTTCATATTCCAAGTTAGGAGTTTAAAGTTTAACTTTTAGAAAATATCAGGAAGATCTCTTCTTGAAAACCTATAGCAAGAGCTGAGGTTGTGGCTCAGCGGTAGAGCGCTCACCTAGCACGTGCGAGGCCCTGGCTTCAATCCTCAGCACCACATAAAAATAAATAAAAATATTGAGTCCAACTACAACTAAAAAATGAATATTAAAAAAAAAGAAAGAAAAACCTATAGCAAGATCTACTTGCCACTTGTTTACTGACTCCTAGTCTAAACCAATAGGGTGCTTAAAGAGAATTTCATAAGTTTGTCTTTAAAAGTTATATTTGCCTTTTCTTTTCTATTTCTCTCCTTCCTTATTTAAGAAACAAAGCAAATAAACAAGCACACACACAAAAAAAAATAAAATAAAATAAAAATGCAGGAAGAAAACATTTCTAACCAGAAATCCTTGTTTCTAATTTGAAGGCTAAAGTAGATTCTACCTTATATTTTATAGAATAAGATAAGACGCAGATTAAAACACAGGAATATTTATACATGTAAGCCATCTTGCTTTATTGTTGTTTTTTCCTGTTTTAGATGATGGCCCTTGTTTAGGCTCTCAGAAGCCAGACCAACCCTATGAGTGGCTTTCCTATAAACAGGTGAGTTCCACACTAAGAGCTATTCATGCATGCTGTAGAATGAGCTTTCCAGGGCTAGGACGTTTGTGCATGTGCTGGACTAGCTCCAAGCTTTAGGATAAACATGGAGCATTCATGGAGAAACTTGACACAAAGATTCAGTGGGAAAACGTGTTAAGTAATTTAACTGGTGGTCTAAAGCACTTCATTTTAAAACCAGTGCAGATGCTTTGTGAAATGCACTATCATTTAAAAAAAAAAAACCTCTAGAAACTACCTGAAGCATGTGACTCCTCCCCAGACCTCTGGGGAAGTAGGATTACTTCTCTCTGTTTGAGGGGTACAAGTAAATTTAGATACCCCAATAGGGAATATCCCTCTCCTTTGATAGACATGGAAATCATGCCCTAGGAAGAGATGTGACTCGCCCAAGGTCACAGCTGATCAGTAGCAGAACCAGGATCAAAAGTGAAGTCTGCAGCCAACTTCTGTAGGGTTCTTCTAGGCATTATACTGACCCTCCAAGCTGTCCTTGGTCATCTCTCTATGAGTGTGGCATTTAGCCCCAGCACTGCTGTAGGGAAGATCACAGATGTTCAGAGAAGACACCTGCCATACTATATGAACACAAAGGAACTGGGGTCTGGGTATTTTTACTCTTGTCACTATCTAGGTGCCACGGACGGGTGGCTTTAACTGTTCAGCAGTTTGTGAGTATGAGCGACAGGTCACAGAGCAGGAAGCCATTACTTTTTATTTTTATTATGATTGCACCAAATCTAGATGTCATTGCTTTTCCCTGGTCCAACCCCGAGGACAGGCAGGCACAGCTGCGAGCATTTGTTTCCCTCCAGCTGTCCAGGAAACGGCTGTCAGTCAGTCAGTCCCTGGGCTCCGGGTCCCTGCTCCAGGGCTAGGTCAACTGTGACAATTCATGAATACAAATTAATTTCCTCCCTCTATGTTTTGTGCAAAAGGTGTTTTTAGTAGTTGGTCTGTCTGAGGGTGTGTCTGAAAAAGGGAGTTGTCATTTGGAACCGCAAAGCACAGAAGCAAAAACAGGGTTACTTCCCTCCTTGGAAAGTGCAGGACTGCGCAAGGCTCCTCGGGAGGAGTATTTGTCTCTCTCAAGAGAAAAAAAGATGAAAGGACTCACCACACCTCGCCCAAGGAGCTGTAACTCAGGTGACCCAAGGGATTTCCCTGTTTTTATTTTTGCCTGACCAAAGCCAGAAGGTGGTTTCCTATCCAAATTGTAGTTTCCAAGATCCCTCATTTCCACAAGTGGTTGAAAAACATGGTTTGTGTTGGACGCATAACACAGAATTGGTGAACACTTACTGGATTGGCTGGAAGAGAGGTGAAATGTCCATTGCAGATTGGGTTTTCAAGGCAGATTGAAAATCACCAGGGTTTCTCAAGGTGTTAATCTCTGATTTGAACATTTCAGCCAGAGACTGGTGAAGATCTAAGACTTAACTGAAGCCAATTTGTAGATTTAAATCGTTTTGTTGGTTTTTTTTTCCCTTTTACTAGCTCAGTTAATCTGACCTTTTGAAGTTTAAGAATCCCTCTGATATCTTTTAGAAGATAAGGACCCATCTTTCTAGAAATAAAAATAGATGCATATTGTCTGGATAAACTCTGCCAGCAATTGCAGGCATTTCTCAGGTTCCAAGCCCTTAAATGCAACCAAGAGCTGTGGACGAGGCCACAGAGTAGAAGGTGCTAAGCCTGTTCATTGCTACCCTGCTGTCACCCCAGCTGTGTTGGTCTGATTCCCATTGGTAGGGCTGGGATGGCACCATGAGCCAGATCCAACAGGATTCCTGGCAGGGACAGGTGTGGCTACATTTCCTATGGGCATGGGTGTGCTTTGAAAGTACTCTTGAGAATTCATCAATTGAGAATAAAGAAAAGAACGCCAAATATTAAGATTTAAAAAAATATTTAGTTAATTGGAGGTAGGAATGGGGAGAAGACAAGCTTGGTTATATAGCACTGGCTAATTTTTGTGACTCTACCTAGTTTTACTTCTTTGTCATAATAATATGCAAGTTTGTACTTACTCATGTTGGTTATCACTGTTACTAAAACTACCCTGTTTGATAGGTTTCTCATGTATTTACCTAGCTACGTTGCATTTCCTTAGAGATTTACCACCATTTACTTAGCCATCCAGTCACTGGTTTCCCCACCCCCTAGATTTTTTTAATAATATATATTTTGAAATATATATCTTTGTATATAAAGCTTTTTAAAAACTTCCTTCTAAAATTGAATTATTTACCAAGAATAAATTCTCAAGAATGGAACAACTGAGTCCAGGGATAAGAGCTTGCTGTTATATTTTTTTTAAGTCTCAAAAAACTTGCTGCTTCTGTTTAGAACAAAGGACAAGTTTTGGCTACTTTGTTGTTCTTTATAAGCACAAAAAATCAAAAACAAAACTATGTCCCTGTATGGCTTCTGCAACTTTGTAAAAACTAAAATAGAAAAAAGAAATAGACAAGAAGCTAACATCTCATCCTCTGTGAACCTGCCACAGTTTAAAGGATAATAATTTGCTTTGCAGAAGGAACCTTATGATCAGTTTTTGCATTTTGCAAAAATTTAAAACAAAGAGCTACCTCCCCTTTTCTGCTCAGCTCTGCTTTCTGACTGAGATATGAGTCTGTCACCTAGTAAGCTTTGTTCCTTGAGAGGGGACCTGATTCTCTTTTCTGATTTATGTATTTTTCCTCCTCATTCATTTCAGGTGGCAGAAATGTCGGAGTGCATAGGCTCGGCGCTGCTCCACAAGGGATTCAAGCCCTCTCCAGACCAGTTCATTGGCATCTTTGCTCAAAATAGACCTGAGGTATTAACCGTTAGTCACTTACTGGACAGGGGTTTGAGAGTCCTAAACCAAGGGTAGGAGCCAGAATTCACACCTACTTCTACTCGAGACCAGATTTTGTGGTCTCATTTCTGCTGAGAATATGACATTGTGTAATGCCTTAGAAAGATAAATGTACAGAAACCTAAACCAGGGCTTTCTACACCTTTAAAAGAAAAAAAAAATATATCCATTTACCTCATTATTATTCGTTTTTGTCTTTATTTTTCAAAACTGGATCCCCAAACAAAATTCTTAGAACAAATATCTAACAAAGTCTTCTCACTTTAAAGTTTACATCTATGATTAGAAAAATAGCACTAACAAATTATGGAGAAAAGTTGAATACATTTTGTTAATAGAAACGTCTCACTTTTTTTTTTCTTTTCTGAAAGGTCTGAAACTTTCCCTCTGGTCAGATTTCAAAATTGAAAATATTACAGGCCCGGGGGAAAGTACCTCCCTATGAGCTAGCCTTCCTGTAGACACGCAGCCTGTTATTTGGCTATCAATTCCTGTGCATGGTGCTTCAGGAAACCATTGTATGAAAGTGAATCTAAATGAGAGGCCCTTTTATAGGTGTTGCTTACATTTTTAGTCAACAGAGTAATGGCACAGTTGGCTTGGAAAAATTCAAGCCTCTGGCTTAAATCAAATGTATTCTTATACCTTCTTGGGTCTAAAAGCATATTGGCTCAATCCCTGTTCTACTTTCTATTTTATAAATTAATGGCTTCTTGGGGGTTTTATTTTCTGCCAAGAAGAAAAACAGCATTCTCCACAACTGAACTGTGGCAAAGCTCATGGAATTTGGTTTCTTTCATTACAAATGAACACATGCAAAATTTTTGTGTTAGTGGAATTTTATCATGAATATGTAACTGCAAAACGTATTCCTTACTTCAAGAAGTAGACTCCTGGGCTGGGGTTGTGGCTCAGCAGTAGAGCACCTGCCTCGCACATGTGAGGCACTGGGTCCGATCCTCAGCACCACATTAATAAATAAATAAATAAATAAAGGTATTGTGACCATCTACAACTAGGAAAATATTACAAAGAAGAAGAAGACTCCTTTCTATATTTATGAGTTACTTCAACTACCATTTATTGAACACCTACTATATGCCAGATACTGTGTGAGGCACCAAGGCAACAAAGCAACTTGGATCTTTTTTCCTGCAATACCATATAAGGGAACACAGACCCAGAAGAAGAGGCTTTAGCTATAATGTAGTAACTGTGGACACAGGACAGGTTTATGGGAGGTCAGTCAAGAAGGGCTTCCTGGGGATGATGTCCAAGTAGATACTTTAAGGAAATAGTGGTGAGGGGGCCAGAGGAATTCCAGGAGCAACGCGTGTTCACATCCAGTAGCATGTCTGTGTCAGGGAGTGAAGCCCTTCACAGTGGTGGAGTTTGGAGTAACAGGATAAGAGGCAGGGAAGTGAGGGCCCTGTAAGGCACATGTGCCTGAGGCGCTTGGACCTGACCTCCAGGCTAGAAACTTAACATGGATTCCAGGAAAAAACAAAACCCCCACAAAATCCTACCTCCGGGTCAAGTGAGTGTGAACGCTTGTGTTCCCTTCCCACACAGCTGTGCCTTCTTCTGTGTCCTGTGTCCAAATCCTGCAAATAGTTTCATTTGTAAAGTACAGCCAGAGGCATTGGGGTGCCCCCCAGGGGTCATAAGTGAAAGAGTAACCATGTTGCACTTGTCTTGAAAGTAGGTCAGCTGCCCTGGGGCAGATAAGTTTAGTGGCAAGATGACCAGTTACTGTATCATTTCTTTCCTTTATCGCTCTTCTGGAGAAATCTTGTCAAAATAAACACACACATGTGTATGTGTGCCCTCCTTCCCCTGTTCCTAAGCACTGCTGCCAGGCAGAACCTCCTTAACCTCCACAGCCACTGTTTGGCCAAGAACCCTTTGTGGCTCTGCAGGGCCTATGGACTAGAGCCAGACTCTGCCAGAGCGCAGACTGACCAGCCAGTGCTTTTGATCATCTATTGAAAGCCTTTGTCATCCTTTGTCCTTCTCCCAACCCGTCTCCAAACTTTGCATCTTTTGCAAAGGGCAGACTCGGGTTCTTCCTGGTAAAGGTCTCGGAAACTTCCTAGAGCCTGTGATAAGCATTCTCCAATGAGTCACTCACTGTCTTGTACTGTCAATGACCTTTCTGCATTAGAAATTAATAGTACTAAGGGGTAAATATTTGGTATTTTTCCTGAGAAATGAACATTAATTCTTGAGTTTTACTTGGACATAAACTCTTAAATTTAGTATTTAATAAGAAAATATTTTAATAGGCATCCTGGAAAGAATACCAGATTAAAAATCTAGAGACTTGGGCTGGGGATGTGGCTCAAGCGGTAGCGCGCTCGCCTGGCCCGGGTTCGATCCTCAGCACCACATACCAACAAAGATGTTGTGTCCACCGAGAACTAAAAAATAAATATTAAAAATTCTCTCTCTCTCTCTCTCTCTCTCTCTCTCTCTCTCTCTCTCTCTCCCCCTCTCTCCCTCCCTCCCTCCCTCCCTCCCTCCCTCCCTCTCTCCTCTCTCACTCTCTCTTTAAAAAAAAATCTAGAGACTTGATTCTAGTTTATCCACCATTGTACAGCTATGTCATCATAGAAAAATAACTTAAGCTTTCATTTTTCAGTTGTCTAAACTCTCAAATACTGAGTGGTCATGAGATAGTGAGATAATGAAAATAGAAGTGATTGAAGTGGGGAGTGGTGGCACATGCCTGATTCAACAAATATGTGGGGACCCCAATCATGCATTACACATGATATTTGTGCTTCGGGGTACAGTGATAAGATATAGCTTGCTGTCCAGAAGGGAATGCAGAAAGTAAAGAAAAAATTGCAGTAAGATATGATGAAGAAATACAAAATATTAAAGGTACTTTTGACAACATGCTCTAACTCAGATGAAAGGTGAGGAAAGAAAAGATGAGTTAAGAGTCAACTAGGTAAAGTAGAAAAAAAGAGAGCATTCTAGGTGAGAATAGTCACATTCTGGAAATGAAAGGAATTTAATCTCACTAAGGTCCAAAGCTCATGTGGAATAATGGAGGCACCAGCCCTTAGAGGCATTAAAAGCAGCTATTTTTATGAAGTATGGACTTTATTCAAAAGTGTAGGAACTGCTGGGTGGGGTGGCACATGCCTGTAATCCTAGTAGCTCAGGAGGCTGAGGCAGGAGGATCATAAGTCCAAAGCTGGCCTCAGCAACTTAGCCAGGGCCTAAGCAACTTAGTAAGACCCTGTCTCAAAACACAAAAAAGGGCTGAGAATGTCGCACCCCTGAGTTAATTCCCTGGTACCAAGAAAAAAAAGCTTAGGAACTGTTTGTGATGGTCTTCTTTGTACATCAACTTGGCTAGGCCGAGAAAGTATCCTACAAAGGTGATTAAATTTCATAATAAATTTATTTTAAGTAAGGGGTGGGCCTGATTCATTCAGTTGAAAGGCTTTAAAAACAGAGCCAAGGCTTCCCTGAAGAAGAAATTCTGCCCATGGACAGAAGCTCAGCTGTTGCAAATTTGTATTGAAGTTGGACATAAGGAATTGATGACCCTGTTAGGAGTAATTGTAGGAGAGTGAAGGGTCCAAAATTAAACTTACTGGGTGGAGGAGTCAGTGGAAGTTGAAGGGACAGAAACTGAGAATATACTTCTCTTCCAAGAAATTTAGAAAAGGAGGGAAAAGGAAAGAGAAGGAAACAGGAAGGAGAAATAGAGTTGAGACTGTTGTTGTTATTTTTAAGATGAGAAAAACCAGTACTATTAAATGCTGACAGAGGCAGTACTAAGGCAGAAGTTTAAGACAAGAAAAAAATGAGAGGAAATTATCAATAGAGTGTGTAAAAAAAAGATAACAACAGAAAGGTGAAAGAATATCTCTTTCAACCATAGTGGTACTAAGTAACTGAAAACATGGATTATTTTTGTTTGTATGTTTCCCTTTGTGTTTCTTCTCATGATGGCTAAAGGCAGAAACAGTTACCACAGATCTATTTTGGGATTCTGTTTTTATTTACTGTTCATTCTTTTTAAACAATATTTCATTATAAAAATGTTGGCGATATAGAAAAATACGGAAGGTAATTAAAATCATCTGTAATGATACCATAAAAAATACCTGTTTCACTGAAGCAGAGAAGTAAGGAAGCATGGGTTTATAGGCTTTTAGATATTAGGAGTTTTTAATTTTCATTTTTAAATTTTTGTGTAAAGTAGGCTGTGATGTTTACAACTGAGAATGGGGTGGGAGAGGAAAGTAAATGTGAAGCATGTGATTTGAAGAAATTGAAAAAGTTCTGAAATAAACCAGTGGAAAATGGGAATGTGGAGTTTCCTAAAAAAAGTAGCAGGAATTGACAGAATATTTTGAGAGCCCCAGAGAAGTTTGTGATAAAAAAAAAACTGATAGTGATATAAATCTATTGATTTATATGATTTTCCCCAGCAGCACTATACAGCCTGGTGCAGGGGAAGACAAGCAGTCAGGTTCAGTCAGGGTTGGGGATATGCTAGTAAGTGTGAATGGAAGACAACAAATCAAAGGAGTTTAGAAATTTACAAGAAAATAGCTATCATGAGGAAAACAGAATCTAAGCTGTGTCCAGCTTAGAAAGGAAAGAGAAAAGAAGTATGTAGTTAAGAGAAATTGAGAGAGAGCAAAGATTTTAATTGACTAGATAGAGCAGGTAGGAGACATTAGTCAGGAATGGTCGGAAGGTGTGATTTCAGAGATGTAGTTATTTTGGATGATATTATATTTGGTTTTGGATCATACCCCAAAGAGTTTATATCCTTAAGTACCCTAAAGACCTCCATCACTTAGAGTGTAGAAATACAAATAAAAACTAACATTAACTGATATATTAATATGTCATTAGCAGCATGCTAAGGATTTTACACATATTATATTCCCCTTTAATCCCAACAACTATAAATTAAACTAAAACTGTCCTAATAAAATCCTTTTTTAAAAAAATATTTTATTAGTTGTTGTTGGACCTTTATTTATTTTTATGTGGTGCTGAGAATCTAACCCAGTGCCTAATACATGCTAGGCATGCACTGTATTACTGAGCCACAACCCCAGCCCATCATAGGGTCACTGAGATCTCTGAAGGTCCTAAAGAAGGTTAAAGAAAAATAGTATGAAAATGAGGCCAACGATTGAGGAGGATGTGCTTTCTCTCTCCTTCTTGCTTTTTTTTTTTTTTTTTAAAGCAGGAAGAGCGAATCAGGCGGTATAGCGATACCAGACTTCAAATTATACTACAGAGCAATAGTAACAAAAACAGCGTGGTACTGGTACCAGAACAGGCGGGTGGACCAATGGTACAGAATAGAGGACACAGTAACCAATTCACAAAACTACAACTATCTTATATTTGATAAAGGGGCTAAAAGCATGCAATGGAGGAAGGATAGCATCTTCAACAAATGGTGCTGGGAAAACTGGAAATCCATTTGCATCAAAATGAAACTGAATCCCTTTCTCTCACCATGCACAAAAGTTAACTCAAAATGGATCAAGGAGCTTGATATTAAATCAGAGACACGGCGTCTGATAGAAGAAAAAGTTTGCTATGATCTACATACTGTGGGGTCGGGCTCCAAATTCCTCAATAGGACACCCATAGCGCAAGAGTTAACAACTAGAATCAACAAATGGGACTTACTCAAACTTAAAAGTTTTTTTCTCAGCAAAAGAAACAATAAGAGAGATAAACAGGGAGCCTACATCCTGGGAACAAATCTTTACTCCACACACTTCAGATAGAGCCCTAATATCCAGAGTATACAAAGAACTCAAAAAATTAGACAATAAGATAACAAATAACCCAATCAACAAATGGGCCAAGGAGCTGAACAGACACTTCTCAGAGGAGGACATACAATCAATCAATAAGTACATGAAAAAATGCTCACCATCGCTATCAGTCAGAGAAATGCAAATCAAAACTACCCTAAGATACCATCTCACTCCAGTAAGATTGGCAGCCATCATGAAGTCCAACAACAAGTGCTGGAGAGGATGCGGGGAAAAGGGTACACTTGTTCATTGTTGGTGGGCCTGCAAATTGGTGGAGCCAATTTGGAAAGCAGTATGGAGATTT
Source organism: Urocitellus parryii (assembly GCF_045843805.1). NCBI lineage: Eukaryota > Metazoa > Chordata > Mammalia > Rodentia > Sciuridae > Urocitellus > Urocitellus parryii. The sequence continues at coordinate 1,189,046 of NW_027554189.1, forward strand.
CTTGGAAAGCTGGGAATGGAACCACCATTTGACCCAGCTATTCCCCTTCTCAGTCTATTCCCTAAAGACCTAATAAGAGCATGCTACAGGGACACTGCTACATCGATGTTCATAGCAGCACAATTCACGATAGCAAGATTGTGGAACCAACCTAAATGCCCTTCAATAGATGAATGGATAAAAAAGAATGTGGCATTTATACACAATGGAGTATTACTCTGCATTAAGAAACGACAAAATCATAGAATTTGGAGGGAAATGGATGGCATTAGAGCAGATTATGCTAAGTGAAGCTAGCCAATCCTTAAAAAACAAATGCCAAATGACTTCTTAGATATAAGGGGAGTAACTAAGGACAGAGTAGGGACGAAGAGCGGGAGAAGAAGATTAACATTAAATAGGGATGAGAGGTGGGAGGGAAAGGGAGAGAGAGAAGGGAAATTGCAGGGAAAGGGAAGGTGATCCTCAGGGTTATACAAAATTACATACAAGAGGAAGTGAGGGGTAAGGGAAGAATAATACAAGTGGAATAAATGTTTTACAGTAGAGGTGGTCGAGAGAGGAGAAGGGAGGGGAGGGGAGGGGGGATAGTAGAGGATAGGATAGAGAGCAGAATTCATCAGACACTAGAATGGCAATGTGTAAATCAATGGAAATGTAACTGATGTAACTGATGTGATTCAGCAATCTGTATACGGGGTAAAAATGGAAGTTCATAACCCTTTTGAATCAAATTGTGAAATATGATATATCAAGAAAGATGTAATGTTTGAACGACCAACAGTAAAAAAAAAAAAGAAAAAAAATTATTTATCTCAGTTGTTGATGCACCTTTATGTTTTATTTATATATGGTGCTGAGAATCGAACCCAGTGCCTCACACATTCGAGGCAAGTGCTCTACCACTGAGCCACAACCCCAGCCGCTCTTTCTTGCTTTTATTGTGAAATAAATTTTTATTGGCTCTTTTTAGTTACACATAACATTAGAATTCATTCTGATACAATTATAAAAGCATGGAATATAATTTGTTCCAACTCAATCCCCAGTACTTCCCCTTTCCCTCTCTTCTTCCCTCTTCTTCTTCCCTTCCCTCTCTCAACTGGTTTTTCTGCTACTTATTTACGGTATTTTTTAAATTAGTGTCTTGTGGATGTACACAATGGTGATATTCACTGTGGTCAAATTCTTGTATGTACATAGGAAAGTTAGGTCAGATTCATTCCACTGTTTTTCCCTATCCCATCCTTCCTCTCCTCCCATCATTCCCCTTCATCTACTCCACTGATCTTTCTTCTCTTTTTTATCTACTTCCCCCCATATTTTGGATTACCTTCTGCATTATCAGAGAAAACATTTGACCTTTGACTTTTGGGACTGGCTTATTTCATTTAGCATGACAGTCTCCAGTTCCATCCATGTTCTTCCTCTTGAAAGTGTCAGGGGAAGCAGAGTCCTCAGCTAAGAGCTGGAATTTTACCACATCAGTAACATTTAGAGAAATTGAGAATGGAGCAGAGTCTGTTCCTCATGGACTGAGTGGGCACAACGGGAAGATTTTAGAAGGGAAAGTGAGAGGTTTTAAAGAGGGAACAAGAAGCCCAGGAGCTCTTACATTAGGATAAAAGAATTCTCATAGGGTATATATATTGGACATCTGGGGGGTAAGGGTTCCACTGGGTAGGGTGGCAATAAAAATGGTGTGAGGCCAGACAGATGTAGATACTAAAAGAAACTACAGACATAATCATCTAGCTTCTATTTTTGACTAGTTACTAACCTGGGTAAGCAGGTCATGGGTAAACAGCTTAAGTTCTCAGCTGTAACAATAGTAACCAATATTATTATGATATGAAAATTTTGCATGTGACAGTGGCAGTATGAACAATAAGTAGTCAGCATCATTCCAAACCTCCCAATGAGGCGACTTCCCTTATTGTTTGTTCATTTAGTTTTTATCATATTAAGCTCGAAAAGAAAGGGATACGTAACATCATAGAGTGGTCCTTTAGTTGTATTAACCAGAATGAACACGAGAAAAGGACTTTGAAAAAATGATTTGTAATGACATTTTTAAAATGGAATTTCTTAGAATGAGTTATATAGTGAGAAGTCTTGGACTTCGGTTCTCAGTTCTGCCACTTACTTTGTGACAGACCTTGACAATCTCTTAAATCTCTCACAGATTGTTTCTTCATTTATAAAACAGGCCAGATAGTTGCGCTCAATTGACCTCACTAGGGTCAAGTTGGCTAATAAACATATCATAAACACATAAAACTACTTTATAAATTCTAAATTCTTCATGTCAGACATTCGTAATATTAACAATACAATTGGGCAAAGTTTGCATACACCTGAACACTATGTAGGAAAATAGTGGATGGTTAGTTTCCTCACACTCCCTTTGCATTCCTTGTTCCTCCAAGGAGTAAAACTCGATTTCTGCAGAATTTTAATCCATTTGAGTTACTGGAGAACAAAACAATTAGACAATAGGCAACAGCCCAGACAGGACAAAGCTGGAGATTTGTGCAAAAGAATGAAGAGGAAATGTTTTGATCCTGAGCAGGTGTTCTCCCTAGATTGTCTAACATCGATTTGACTTCTGAAAAGGCAGTTTGCATCTAGGTGGGTTTGCCTTTAATAATTAAATAATTAAAGCATAGACTTCTATTGTTAAATCAAAATTTTAAGTACTGCTTATTGAATAACAAAATTATTTTAAAATATTATACAGAAGACATTGAGTTAGATAAATAAAATTATCAGGTTTTGCTTATTATCTATAACTTACTAAATTTGTTCTTATTAAGTAATTCTTTAGACAATGATAACCTTATGAAGAAATCAAGAATTCAGCCACACATTTGGTAGCAGCAAAGTAGTTGAAAGGATCAAGATTAAAACATTTTTAAATAAAAAAAGAAAAAAGAAAGGATAAAAAATCCCACATTCCCACTCTTCAAAGTAGATTTTTTTTATTTAACAATCTTAAAATATTCTCAACTTCAAATTAAGAAAATGTATAGGGAAAACCCCTAAACCCTAGTTCTTTCATACTAATCTATAAAAGTTAATTTTCAATGAGGAAACAAGAGGTGGAAAAACATTAAGTTGGAAAATATTAAGGCTGAAATTGAATATTTTTTTTGTCTCCAATGTTCTTCCTGATATTTATCCGATAAATTACTCTGCCATTTTTGGAAGTCATTTTTTTAAATAGAAAATTACATGTTTTTTAAAATATAAAATGACATTTTTGCATTCCCTGGCTCCAATCGTCCTTATCAGCAACATAAAATCACCCGGAAACACTCTAGGAGTGTAACGCAAAAGTTTAGAAATTATCCAAGTAGCACTATAGAAATTATCCAATAGCACTTATTTTTGAATTCCTATTTTCCCTTGACCTTTACTACTACATGAAAACAAAGTATATCTTCACACCTACTGAGATACTTAGGAATTAAATTAACCATAATGAAACGTCATTAAAGGCATACATAACAATAGTTAAATTTAGAACATATCTGCTGTGGGCCCTTTTTTAAAATGTATAAGGCGGCTTCCCAAAGAGTATCCCTTTAATAAAAACACTAAAATTTCTGGAAAACAACAGTAACAATTTAAAGTTAAAAACAGGTGGCAACGTTTCATCCTGTTTACCATATTTTTCATATGAGTAGATTTATTAACAAATTATAACTTACATATTATGTTAAAAATATTTTGTATTTGGTGTTAAAATTTGGGACATAGAATCTATTCTTGTATCATTAGCAGTTATTTCTTTTGCTTCTTATTTTCAATCAGCTGAATAAATTTAGACTTCAGAGAGAATATAATCCTTCATTATCCCTAATATAATTTACTGAATATCTTTGGACATGTTAATTCTCTATCAAATTCACACCTTTCTTCACTATTTATCCATCAACTTTTTTTAGCAATGGCAGTATAAAACTATAGCACTCTCTAGTATTATTTACATGAAACTGCTTAGTAAAGTTGCATAAAGGGTGAAAGTATCTTTTCTTTCCTCAAAATATGTGTCCATTCAAGAAATACTAGGTGAGAATTCACTGAACTTTGAAATACCACTTGAGCAATTATTTTCTTTGTCTAAAGAATTACTTAATAAGAACAAATTTAGTAAGTTATAGATAATAAGCAAAACCTGATAATTTTATTTATCTAACTCAATGTCTTCTGTATAATATTTTAAAATAATTTTGTTATTCAATAAGCAGTACTTAAAATTTTGATTTAACAATAGAAGTCTATGCTTTAATAAGCTTCCCTCTATTAACTCTAAAGAGAATTTTCATGAAGAATATTATAAAATCTTTTACTTCATTTATTAGGTCTGAATTTTAACCTTGGTTATTCCATTGAGCAGCTGTCTCTCCTTGGACTGATTACCTACCTTCTCTCAATCTATTTAATTGTGTGAAATGCAGAATAAACTACCTCAAAATTGTCCTGTGAGGTGCATGAAATGAAGAATGTAAAATGATTTTGAAATATAAAGGCTTTATGAGCTTTATATTTCTATATTTCTCTTTATGAGCTTTATATTTCTATTTCTAAGGTTCTGTAGGAAAAAATCTCATAGATTATATTTGCATCAAGAGTGAAACACTTTAAAATATAACTTTAGTTTAAAAAAAACTCAACATATACCATATAACAAATATAACACATTATCCCTTTCCTATAATATACTGAAATTAAACAGTGTGTGGCATTCTTAGACATGGAAAGGGCTAAATGTTTTGGTTTACAGATTATTTTTGTTCATATGTGTTTGAATCAGTGTACATGCATTTAAAAATTATTTTTAGTTGTTGCCAGACACAATACCTTTATTTATTTTTCTGTGTTGCTGATTATGGAACCTAGTGCCTCACCTGTGCTAGGTAAGCTCTCTGAGCTATGACCACAGCCCTCTTATTCATATTTTAAGATTCAGTTTTCCCCTAAATCCAGAGTTGCTTGGAATTATAATGAAAAGTGATTATATAGAATCACATATGCCAGGTTATTCCGAATAGACTTAGATAATGATATTTCTGTTTTCTTAATTTCTGAATCTATAATATGATAGCATCTTACACTAAGGTTTACCATATGTTTATAACTTTAGCATACTCAGTATTTGTGTTGGTTTCACAATTTCATAGACTCTTATTTTGAGAAAAGAGCTATGGACTTAAGGAGTATTGAGGAATTAAAAAGTCAGCTCATCTTTGTGTTCCTAGAAGCATCATATATAATTTTATCCTAGAATGACATCTAACAGTAAGTCATTGTATATGAAAAAAAATTCTGAAGTTAGTTTTTCACTAATTGTTGCATTTTATTTTGAAAGATAAGCACACTGCAACTGTAATCACTGCAAATTACTGGAAGAACTTATATCCAGAATTTATGACTTAAACAGTATACAACACTTATGTACTTTAAACTATTTTTTAAAAAAATATATCCAGAAATTTTGAAATCTTACTTCAGATTTGACATCTGGCAATATATTTTAAAATATATTCCCAAGAAACAAAATTGTAAAGTCTTTCTTTAAAATAATGAGTAGTTCTTGTAAGTAATTGGTAGAGAGCTTCCCCATATTTATGTATGTGTGTGTATGAAAACATCAGATTTTGGGGCTTGGTATTCTTAAAAGATTTGGGATATGTGTATGTCTTTAACTTGAAATATATACATACAGAAAATGTATGTTTTAATTCCAAGTTTAAAGGGTGCACTGCCACACACTGAAATCTTGTGGTATTTCATATAGTTAAACTTGTCGAGAAAATTTGAATCAAATGTTAATTAATTTATTCGTGGTTTCTTGGAATATAAATTGAACTCATAAAAATAGAACTGAACTTGTCATAGTGGTGTATGCCTGTAATCCCAGTGGCTCAGGAAGCTGAGGCAGGAGGATCACAAGCTCAAAACCAGCCTCAGGCAAAGAAAGGCATTAAGCAACTCAGTGAGGCCCTGTCTCTAAAAAAAAAAAAATACAAAACATGGATGAGGATGTGGTTCAGTGGTTGAGTGCCCCTGAATTCAATCATCAGTGAGCCCCCAAAATAGAATTATGTAATCTTTACCATGTTCTTAAATATGTTGGATTTACATTATTTTATCAGTTTAGAAAATGTTAAAATTTTGTGTTTTAAAAAATAGGTACTAAAGGAAGTCTTCTATTTGGTAATTTGTTTAATCAGTGCAAGTGAAATGAAAAAACAGTATAAAAATGAATTTAGAAAATGAGAAGATACTGAGTGTAAATCCCATAGGTGAGTAGAGATTTATGACAAGTGCAGGCCATTTGATAGTAAAAGTGTCTTTAAATACTATCGTTTTTTGCCATCAGGAAACAAGTGATGCTATTTTTATTTTTAATTTTGTTTTTATTTCTTACATACATGACAATAGTTGAATGCATTACTATTACAATTATCCATTCACAACACCATTTTTCATAACTCTTCCCTAATCATTATACAAAATACATGTATGAAGACATGAATTTGGTGTCAGCATACCTTATATACAATCAGAGATACGATGCTATTTTTTAAATCAAGTTTTTTATTCTTATTTTCCTAGAAATTTATTCTGCCCTCATTTTTTTCTTCTGCCTGTCCTTACACATTGCATATATTCTTACTTGCCATTATTTATAATGAAGTACATAGTACAGAATGGAGAAGAATAGTGAACCTACTTACTAATATTTCACATTGACTTGTTAGTGATCTCTTCAACATAGGCTATAATTGGCATCTTTGATATATTTCCTAACTATTTCTTATAAATTACATATGGTATTTTCCCATGGTACTTCAAGCACATAAACAACATAAAAACAAACATGGTTTTGTGGAATAGATGACCCTGTTCTAAAGAAAATGTGTTCATTTTGTAACTTTCAGAACATTCTTCCAAAAAGAGTTAAATTAGGATTGTGCAATATGTTAATAGTGATATTGGTGTATTATAGATAATTGCTTGTTAATAATTTTATTAAAATGAAAACCTTGTGTTTTCTGTACTTGTAGATTATTTAACAGTTAAATACTAATTTCATTTCATTTCTCCAGTGACTTTTATTCACTATTGTATACGACTTTAGTTTTCTTTATCTAAACCTTTTGATTTAAAGTAGGCTAGAAAATTATATTTGAAAATTTGCTCCAGGGCTGGGGATGTGGATAAAGCGGTAGCGCAATCACCTGGCATGCCTGCGGCCCGGGTTGGATCCTCAGCACCACATACAAACAACGATGTTGTGTCTGCCAAAAACTGAAAAATAAATATTAAAATTCTCTCTTCTCTCTCTCTCTCTCTCTCTCTCTCTCTCTCTCTCTCTCTCTCTCTCTAAAGAAAAGAAATAAAAAAGAAAATTTGCTCCAAAAATTAGTGATTATTATGTGCTGCTATATACAATGACTAAGTGAGTACTGGGAAAGGTGGTAGAGAATGAAGGCTGAGGCAGGAGGTTCACAACTTTAAGACCATCCTCAGGAATTTAGTGAGGCCCTGTCTCAAAATTAAAATTTACAATTGCTGGTGATATGGCTCAGTGGATAAGTATTCCTGGGTTCAACCCAAAGTACCAAAACAAAAGTTTTTCATGTATAGGTAACTGTTTCTTTTCTGCACTGTCCCTTACAATATCCACTAGGCATTTGTGGCTATTCTGAATTTAGATGCAGGTGAAATCTCAAATTTCATATTGATTGCATGTTCAAATAATATTATTGTTACATTGGGTAAATTAATTTTATCCATTTTAATTATTTTAATGTGGCTACTAGAAAATTTTAAATGATGTGGCCTAGATGTCACTTCTATGAGAAAGCATACCTTTAAGCTGTATAAGTTTGTATTCTTACTACAAGAAGACATCATTAAAACTCATCCTCCCAGTACTTCCTTGAAATAAGGGATTTATTTTTTTTAAAGAGAGAGTGAGAGAGGGGAGAGAGAGAGAGGAGAGAGAGAGAGAGAGAGAGAGAGAGAGAGAGAGAGAGAGAGAGAATTTTTTAATATTTATTTTTTAGTTCTCGGCGGACACAACATCTTTGTTGGTATGTGGTGCTGAGGATCGAACCCGGGCCGCACGCATGCCAGGCAAGCGCGCTACCGCTTGAGCCACATCCCCAGCCCCGAAATAAGGGATTTAGTCTTTAATATTTGGATAGCCAAGAGGCAAACTTTGCAGTAAATTCTTCCTAGAGCATATAGTTCAAGTCAGAGACAATAGTATTTTAATCCAACTTCTATCTTTACCAGTTTTTTTTTTACTATGAGGAAGTAGGTTATTTATGTAACCTTCAGTTTCCTTATGTATAAAATGGGAGTATACAGTTTTATAAATTTATTTTTAGAATTATCGATATATTGTATGTCAAGCATAAAACCTTTTAAGGTATGTAAAATACTCCTAATATTGTTACTCTAAGGTTGCCACTCATTGGAACTCCAGAATTGGAAATGTGATTTCTGATACTTTGGTCATATAAGTGGAAGTGGTTAATACTGAAATGTCAGAGAATTCAGAGAAGGAATTAATTCACAGTAGAATACAATTCTGAAGATACCACCTTCTCTGTTTTCAATTTTTTTTCTTTTTTAATTTTATTCAGTCAGATTAACAATTACTTGACTTGCCCCAAATTTAGGTAAGTCTGTATAGCAAGATATCAAAAAAAAGAATTGATTTAGGCATGGATGAAAAATTATAAGATTATTAGAGAAAACAATGCTGCAGACACAGGAACACATATTGAAGAGGGTGCTAAAATATTTGGAGAAAAGAAATTCAAGTATGGAAATACATATGTATAAATTAGATACTTTAATATTTCAATAGAGTTTTAACACCTTTTATTATACTTGTAAGCCCTTTATCTTGTGGACCCTCTATAGTTTAATGGTAACAGAATGAAAGCAATATATTTCAATTATATTTTAATGATTTTCTTAATCACCCATTCTTATTTGAAAACTCAATCTAATATGTCTATCTCTGGTTTTTCCTCCTTTCCCTTATCTTCTGTTCATCTTTCTCTATCTTTATTCCTTTGTTTATCCTGTCTCTTTAGCTTTCAACACTGCTGAATTCTAGTTTTATATTTTCTGTAGTTTTATGAAATTTAAAATGTGGGTTTGATTCCTGGTCACAATTCTTTCTAGATAGGGCAAAATTTCAGTAAAATAATTTCTTTCTGTAAAGTGAGTTTAAACTTCCATAACTTCTTTATAGAGATTTGTGTGGCTTATAGACCATATATAGAAGTGAATGGCATGCAACCTGGTATACAGTGTGTACTAGGTAGTATAGAACCTGATATCTAGTAGGTTAACAATAGTAACTGTAATGACAAAAGAAGTAATTATAGAAGTGCTACTAAATATGGTAAGCTACTCTTGCTAGTTTTGTTATAATGATGTCTCATACATGTCCTTGTAACACCAGCTTCCCATGTCAAAAACTTGTAAAGCATTATTTTACTATTCCAATATGCTAAATCTGTTCCATGTGAAATGATATTTTTAACAGTGAACCATTATTATTAACTCCAGTTACTACACTTAACCTTTTCCAATTAGCTTGTCACTGAATTACTGCAACATTTTCTTAGCTGTCACCCACTCATACATTTTATATTCCTCCCTGCAACTTATTCCCTGAACACCTACCTATCATACCAAATAGAAGGTTTAACGATTTGGATATGTTTTTAGTCAGCAGTGATACTGTAAGGTAAGCAGGGATAAGATCATGGATTACTTTAATTTACATGGTAAAACCTTTGCATTTTAAGATAATGGGAAAAGCTTTCAAAGGGTTTTCTGTGTTGGCATATTTTGGACAATGAGTCTCTTTTCTGTTTGGAGGATATTTAAAAGATTAAAGACAGTAATACTACTTGTGAGAATAATGGGAAAATTTGATTTCAATTAATGTTTTTATTTTTTAATTTTTGTTTATTTGGACACAGTACATTTATTTTATTTTCATGTGGTTCTGAGAATCAAACCCAGTGCTCCACATGTGCTAGGCGGGCACTCTACCACTGAGCTATATCCCCAGCCCTGTTTTGTATTTTATTTATAGACATAGTTTCACGGAATTGCTTAGAACCTTTCCCTTGCTGATGCTGGCTTTGAACTCATGATCCTCCTTTCTCAGCATCCCAAGACACTGGAATTACAGGCATATGCCACCATGCCTGGCATGCTTTTTTTTTATTACAATGATGTTTGTTATTAACTTTTATACTTTATGTCATGAATTTTAAGTGTTAATCTTTTTAGAGCTTCATATAAAATTTTTTGTTTCTACAACTTAAAATATATTAAAGCCCATGCACATAGATCTGATGCATGGTAGTTTTAAGTAGGCATATTTAAAAACATTTAAGACCTGGAAATAGTGGTGCACATCTGTAATCCCAGCTACTATGGGAGGCCAAGGTAAGAGGATTGTAATTTCAGGACCAGCCTGGGCAACTGAATGGGACCCACTCTCAAAATGAAATAAAATAAAATGGATGGTGGATGTAGCTCAATGGCACCTTCAACATGTTTGGCAAGTCATTTAAACACTCTGAAACTTAGTTTACTTATTTGTATGAATGGTAAAATAATTACCTGCCAGTCTTGAGGGTAAACTCGACACAGTATAGAGTACAATGCTTGATAAATAATAGACTTTCTGGAAACATAATTTATCTCCTTTTTTCCAAGATTCTTCATTTTAATATTTCTAATTGCTTAATTATTTTTGCTCCCAAATGTATAATGATTTTATGATGTTGATATTAACATAGATGTTGTGGTCTAAATGTGAGATAACATATTTTAAGGAAAGCTTGTTCATTAAAATCAGTGTTTTAGTTTATCTTTCTTTATAATGGGAAATGTAATCTGATTCAGTTGTCAATTATTAGATTGAGACGTTTCCAGTTTGTAACTGCTATATTAACAGTTAGAAATGGTAATTTCATGAGAGTCACCCTAATTAAACTTGGGACATCACCTGGTAGACCAGTGGATACTTAAATACTTAGTTTTCATAATTTCCTTTTTTCTCTTAAAGGTCTTGATAAATTCAGTGCCTTTCTACAGCAAGAGCAGCCACCCCAGCCTCTGTCCTCTACCAGCTGCTCTGAGACTCTGGACTGGTGACTTCACCTCTCTGGGCCAGGGTGAGGGTGAAGTGCACAGCTCCACAAAGCTCTTAGGGCGGTGCTGGCCCCAGGAAGCACTTCGTACAGGTCGATGATGACTGCCGTTCCCAGGGGCTCCGAGGTTAGCAATGATAGAGGGGAGTGACCAGGGGCAAGTGGCAGTGGTCCCAGGGCTGGGGGCTGTCAGTGCCAAGCCAGGAGGAAGGAGGGAGAGAGGGCTCTCTGAGCAGCACCACAGGCTGGACCCTGGCGTGACCAGCCCCCTCTGAATTTCAGTTAAAATTTCATAAAGCATAAAAATTCCCCCCTTGTTCACGTCTCAGTGATGGTCCAGAGGCACAGAGGGAGGTGCACCATCCCCACCACCCATCCCCAAGACCTTTCACCTTCCCAAACTGAAACTCTGTCCCTGTTCATCATGAACTGCTGGACCTCCTCCTCCTCCTCCTCCTCCTCCTCCTCCTCCTCCTCCTCCTCCTCCTCCTCCTCCCGTGCCAGGGTTTGAACCCAGGGGTGCTTTACCGCTGACACATCCCCCGCCTCCCCTTTTCTGTTCTTTTATTTTGAGACAGCCTCTTGCTAAGTTGCTGAGGCTGGCTTTGATCCTCCTGCCTCAGGCTCCTGCACTGCTGGGATTAGAGGTGTGTGCCGCCATGCTGTCTGCAAGACTAGGACTATTGCAGGGACCTCGTGAGTGGAGTCCTATAGAACTTGTCTGTGCGTCCACTTTGGGCTACTGTGATTAGGCTTCTGTGAACACGGGAGACCCTGCTTCACTTCTTTTAGGTGAACCTCCAGAGCGCAATTGCTGGTCCACAGTCTCCCCACTTTCCACAGATGCAGACCTCGTGGCTGTCCGGGAGGGCTCCGAGGCCTGCCTGGGAGCCCTGCCTCACCAGTGAGGAGCAGCCACCTCTGACCCAAGCCTGCTGGTTGCTGGACCCAGGCCTTCCCCTGCCCCAGCTTCTCTGTGCCCATTCATTCTAGGTCTTCCAGAAAGTTCTCTGGAATAGGTGAGCCTTGACAGAGACACCAGGGGAGTGTCATCGCCATTCTGCACTGTTCTGATTCATACTTCTGTCACCAAATACGTGGACTTTCCCCCCTACACCAGCCAGTTCTCCACCTCTTGGGACCCCAGCCGGGTGTCCCACAGTCCCCTTAATTCTGACGCCAACTCCCTGGAGTCATTGCAGACCTCCCATCGAGGGCTCTGTTCTGTGACAAGAGGAACCCTCACTTTAGACCCAGTTGCAAATCCAAGGTTGTCACTGGGCTGAAAGTCGAGGGGTCCCACAGCCCCCTCCTCAGGTTCCACAGGTTGCTGGATGGGCCACAGGATGCAGGGAAGAGCTGTGCCAGCTGCCACCGCCGGGTTACAAAGAACCCACTGAGGAACCTCCGAGGCACAGAGGCGCCCAGCTCCCTCGCCCTCCTCTGCACCTGGTGTGTCCACAGCCTGCGGCTCTGAGCCTGTCCTGTAGGGTTCCCTGGGCTCCACGACAAGAGCAAGACCTGGAGAATGCAGGGCCTCGATGAGCAGCCCCGTCTCCAGCCCCTACCCCTCCCTGGAGCCACAGAATTGGTCACTTCCGGCTGGAACATTTAACACCTTCCAGGTCTACTCCTGAGCAGCCTCCTGCTGATCCGAGGGGCATGTGACCATGTTGTGGGAAGGAGCCAGAAAGCAAGGCTGCAGTTAAAGCAGCTGTCTCTGGGCTTTTTGTGACAGTGCCACGCCTGCCCACTGGGGTCCTGCCCAAGCACCGTAGATCAGCTTCTGCTTCATCTGAAGGCCACCAGTGCCCTTCCCAGGCTCTTCTTCTGCCAAGTCCACCCCAAGGAGATTTTGCTCTTTGCACGACAGCCTGGCCAGAGGAGGAAGCTGTTGAAATGTGATCCGCAGGTTGTGGGCCGCAGCCAGGAGGCGTGGGCAGGGGCGCAGGGGCTGAGACTGAAGGCCGCTGCAGAAGGAGTGATGCGGCTGTGTGTTGGGGAGTGCTAAAGGAACTTCCACACCCGAAGGCCAGGTAGCCTAATGGTCGAGGGCACAGTCTTCCCCTGCCTCTGCCCCAAGCCTGGATGTGGCTCCTAACACCTCGATTCCCAGCTTCGGGTCCCTGCACATTGGCCTGTCTAGATTCCAGTGAGCATGTCTTTGATGTGGCCGTGACAGTGCACAAAGGATCTGGGAAGCCCGAGAGGATTCTGCACAATGCCTGGCACAGTGTCACACACAGGAGCCACTCAGCTCACCCCGGTCATGCCCCCAACAAGGTGCGGCAACCCTGCAGCCACGGCCCTGGGCTCCATTTCCTCCATGCCACCTGCTCAGCCCTCTGCCGGAGACCCCTCCTCTACTCCCACCTGCCGCCCTTGCAGACCCTCTCCACAGGCCCCCTGCGGGCTCTGGAGGCTTCGGCCTCCAGGCGGCCCGCGGTCAGGATCTTGGCTTCTCTTGATTGCTTTAAAGTGTTTTGCTGCTGGGAAGCCTCAAGCGGCTCCTCAGAGGGACATAAATAAAGGCAATAACTTGGCCATCGGGAGGCCCACGTGGCGCTTCCATCCGGGACCTGGCATTCTGCGAGGCAGCCCTTGAGACTCAAGCTCCCCACTGTGGTCAGGTGCCTCTTCCCTCTGGGAATGTGCCCAGCCTGGTGCCAGGGAAGGAGTGGGCGGGCCAGCCCTAGGAGGGACACAGAAACAGTGGGAGGCAAGGGAGACGTGACGTGGACAAGAACTTGCTTCATACCCTCCCTCCTCCCCCACTGCTGCACATCAGCCCCAGGATGGAATGTCCAAGTTGGGTTCCGCAGCTGAGGGAGAGCACCGACCTTAGCTCCAGTCCTGGGTCTGCCCGCTGCCTGGGCCTTGGACAGCTACCCTGACCTCTGAGCCTCAGTATGCCATGTGCCAAGCAGAGACGGCGCTGTCCCTGATCTGAGGAGCTAGATTCAGCCTACAATCCCTGACACAGGGTCTTGGGCACGCAGCCCTCAGCTTCATCCTGTCTGGATTGTTCTGCACAGAGGTGCAGCCCTGTGCCCCGGAGGCCCTCCTTCCTGCACCCCAACACAGAGGGACCCCTGGCCGCCTTAGGACAGAGATGGGAGGGAACCCTTGACCTGCCTGCAAAGCTCCGGAGCATTTAATTTCCTGACAGGAGGGAGACCTAGAGCTCCGCAGAGGCAGGGATGCCGAGGTGGGCCACCGGGCAGCCGGGCAGCTGCAGTGGGGTGTGCCTGGGACCTGGCATCAAGCTGAGGTTCATTAGACCCTGAGTGCCCAGGCCACTTCTTCTACACTGTTCACCCAGTCCTGGGCCTCTGTCTTCCCTTCTTTAAAAGGCCTTCAGGTGGGGGTGGGGCTGGGGCTGGGGCTCAGTGGTGGAGCCCTTGCCTGCATGTGTGAGGCCCTGGGTTCGATTCTTGGCATTGCATATAAATAAATCAAATAGGGGCTGGAGTTGTGGCTCAGGGGTAGAGCGCTCGTCTAGCACGTGTGAGGCCCTGGGTTCGATCCTCAACACCACATAAAAATATAATAAAGGTATTTGTCCAACTACCACTAAAAAATTAAAAAAAATTAAAAAGAATAAATAAATCAAATAAAGGTCCATTGACAACTATATAAAATAAAGGTAAAAAATACATTAGAAAAAAGGCCTACAGGGGCTGGGGGTGTGGCTCAAGCGGTAGCGCGCTCGCCTGGCATGCGTGCGGACCAGGTTCGATCCTCAGCACCACATACCAACAAAGATGTTGTGTCCGCCGAGAACTAAAAAAAATAAATATTAAAAATTCTCTCTCTAAAAAAAAAAGAAAGAAAAAAGGCCTACAGGTACACTTTCATTACTATTTAATAACAAATTTTTTTAAAAAAAAACAGACAATGCAAGTTGGGCCTGGTGGTGTATACCAGTAATTACCAGTGACTCATGAGTCTGAGGCAAGTGGATTGAGAGTTTAGTGCCAGCATCTTAATGAGACCCTGGCTCAAAAAAATAGAATTTAAAAAAGGGGTGGGGTGCAGCTAGATGGTGAAGCGCCCCTGGGTTCAGTCCCCAGTAATATAAAACAAAACAGAACACACGCCCATGTAAAATAGTTGAAACCGCACAGACATTCACCAAGGTCCCTCAGTTGTGACCCTGTGGCTCCAAGGCACTCCAGGACACAGGTGGAATTTGGGGGCTGCGGGACAGAAGGCAGTGCAGGCAACGGTGAGGAGCAGCGAGGGAGGTGCAGGAAGCCATCCTGACTTCGTCCCTCATGTCCCAGACTCAGGCCGGGCTGGGGCTTGTTTCCCCTGTGCATGGGTTTGCTCAAGCAGTTGTGTGCTGTCCAGGCACAGAGCAGGGAGGAGCAGGACTTGGGGGGCAGCCCTGCAGTGCCCAGAACAGGTCAAGTGCCTCTCCCTCCCTAGGTAGTGCTGAGACAAAGGGGGCTCTCTGACCCTCCTTCCTCCTGCTTCTCCATGGAGTCAAGGACCCGGGAGGCTATCAGAGGATCTGAGTCGCAAGAGCCTGGGACACAGGCCAGAGCCAGTCTGTCCGGGCCACCTTCCCCGAGGCCGTGAGGATGCTCGGCTCCCTTCCAGCAGCACATCTAATGGGGTTTTACACAGGCCTCTGGCGCTGGAATCCATGTCCCAACCCCCTCCCCTCCCCATGTCCGCCCCAAGGTCTTGCCCCCCAGAGCCTGCACCCCCTTTCCTCCCACCCCCATCAGCTGTCCCATTCCACTGGCCAGGACAGGCAGGCGTGGAGGAGTTGGGGCACCTTGCGTGCCTGTGCTTCTCCACGACCATCTGAGGCACAGCTCCCCACTTGTCCCGTCTCAGGAAAAAGAAGGAACACCTGAGACAAGGTGTCCCATTGCCTCCATGAGCATTGACCCGAAGGGAGCCTCCTCCCTGATGCTTGCCCCTGGTGTGGGTGAGAAGGAGGGTCTCCAGGATGGCCTGCATGGTGGCACCAACACTGGAAACTGTAGAGACCGGGGACTTACCCTGGATAACGTGTGTCACATAAGGAGTGGCACCCGATGAAAATATCTGTGTGCCTGTCCATTTCCTGACCACTGCCACCTCCCAGTGTGCAGGACAGAGGAACAGGACACGCAGGCACAGTATCTATGATCTCTCTCTCTCTCTCTCTCTCTCTCTCTCTCTCTCTCTCTCTCTCTCTCTCTCTCGGATTGAATACAGGGGCACTTAACCACTGGGCCACATCCCCAGCTCTTTTTACATTTTATTTAGAGACAGGGTCTGGCTGAATAGCTTAGGGCCTTCCTAAATTGCTGAGGCTGGCCTGGAACCCGCGATCCTCTTGCCTCCGCTTCCTAAGCTGCTGGGGTCACAGATGTGGGGCACAAAGCAGGCGCTTGTGTTTCTGCTATGTATCAGACCTCCACTGTGAGCAGAGGGAGGGCAGGTGTCTGGGGGCTGCAGTGGGCAGGGTAGAGAGCTGGGTGGGAGGCAGAGCCAGTGGGAGTTTACAGCGTGGGCCCACTACAGACATGCCTGGCTCTTCCATGAACTCTAAAACCTCTGGGAAGCAGGGGCTGTTGGGGTCTCCATTTGCAGTCAAGAGCACCGAGCCTGAGAATAGCTAAGGAACTGGCCCTGGGTCCCAGAGCTCTTCCAAAGGGCCCAGGACCCATACTTGGTCTGCCTGCGCCCCCCCGGGCCTGCCCTCCAGGTGACCAGTTGTGCAGGGGAGCAGAAGGTGTCCCAAGCTTGTCCCTCAGTGGTCATCACCCTTGTGCATTTGCTGGCCACCTGCTGCCCTGCTCTTGGCTCAGTGGGCAGTGAATGCTCTTGTTGGGGTTCTGACAGGTTGGGCACCTTGCGTGCCCGTGCTTCTCCAGGACCATCTGAGGCACAGCTCCTCACTAGTCCCATCTCAGGAAAAAGAAGGGACACCTGAGACAAGGTGAGCCACTGGCGGAGTTGGGGCACCTTGCCCGACACACGTTATCCAGGGTAAGTCCCACCATGCAGGCAAGGGGTCACACCCTGGAGACCCTCCTTGTCACTCACACCAGGGGCAAGCGTTGTTTTTCAAGACCATGTCAGCAGAGGCCTGCCAGGGAAACAGACCCCTGTCCTGTCCAGGGATGGCTCAGGGCTCGCAGGTTGAAAGGGGCCGTGTTTGCATGATTCCCACGCGGCCTGCACCCATCTCTCCGGAAGAGGGAGGCTGGAAAGCGTTGGCAGGGGTGCCGACCACTTGGTTTTTAAAACGAGGCCAAAGCTTTTTACTCACTCCCATAGGCAGAGTGACCCGCTGTGGAGGTTTGGCTGAAACGAGGTAGTGACATCAGTGCTGCTCCCCACCCCTCCTGCCTGGAATCCCCCTGCCACCCCGCAGGCCCTTGGTCTCTGATTTCAGGTTCGCCCCTGCTCTGTTCCACGTCTCCTGCAAGCAGACAAGCGTGAAGCCTGCCCTGGGAGGCGGCATGAATAATAGAACTGAAATCATCCCTGGTTAAAAATATATATTCTTCTTAATAAATATTTTACATACTGTCTTTAGGACACACAGTTTCCCTGACTGAAGAGTTAAAGCAAACCCTGTTATTGAACCCAGTGGAAGCAGGAAAGGCTTAGCCCAGCTCTGCCAAGCGTGTTCCTGTGGCCGCAGCTTGGCTCAAGTCCGCCCACGCCGCAGCCACCACTGATACAGGCGGCAGCCACCCTGGAACCGCAGAACCTGCAGCCGGGAGCGGCTTGGAAATTCTCGGGCGTTTTCGTCACCTGTGAATTTTATGCAGGCAGATGGATTATAAAATGCCCTTGGTTAGTGAGGCTTGGAGTCCAGACAAGTCCAAAGCAGGCGCTTGGGTTTCTGCTATGTATCAGGCCTCCGCCGTGAGCAGAGCAGGTGTCTGGGGGCTGCGGTGGACGGGGAGAACGCTGGGTGGGAGGCAGAGGCAGTGGGAGTCCACAGCACTGGCCCATTTCAGAAAACTTTGCAAACACAGAACAATCTTGAAGGTCTGCACTAATTAGGACATGGCATGATCTAGAAATGTCAAACGGATTTGAATTGTCTGCAGATGTATCTTGATGCTCTGACCCCACCTCCTTCGCCAGGGGCCTCCCCTGGAGGGCAGGGGCAGGCAGGAAGTGCTGGGGGATTCCCAGCAAGCAGACCCCTTGCAGGTGACTTCCTTCTGCAGCTGGAGAGGCTGGAAACTGGGTACTGGGGGTACAGGGTGCTGGGCCAGGACCGAGGGCCACACGAGGCTCCAGGGCCCACGTCTCAGGTGGGCGCCTCTGTCTGGAGCCACAACCCCACTGTTGAGTCAGCTTTTCAGTGCTGTGACTAAAAGGACCCGATCAGAACAACTGTAGAGGAGGAAAGTTTATTTCAGGGCTCTGCTTTTGGAGATCACAGTTTGCAGAAGGCAGGCTCCATTCCTTCGGGCTCTAGATGAGGCAGGACATCAGGATGGAAGAGTGTGGCAGAGGGAAGCAGCTCACACGATGATCAGGAAGCAGAGTCAGACTCCACTCACCAGATACAAAATATGTGC
The DNA here is from genome assembly GCF_045843805.1 of Urocitellus parryii. NCBI lineage: Eukaryota > Metazoa > Chordata > Mammalia > Rodentia > Sciuridae > Urocitellus > Urocitellus parryii. The sequence continues at coordinate 1,207,803 of NW_027554189.1, forward strand.
CCCAGAGCGACACCCCGAGGAGCACTTCCTCCAGCCACACCCCAGCTGCTTCCAGCCACCACCCAGTTAATCCCATCAGGATTGATTAGCTGATTGGGTTAAGGCTATAACGCAATCATTCCTCCTCCAAACCTTCCTGCGTTGTCTCACAGGTGAGCTTTTGGGGACACCACATCTAAGCGGTAACACCTACATCCCAGCTGTCCTGCTGTGGGCCCGTGTGGCTTCCTTGGACTGAGCACAGAGGCCCCTCTGTGAGGACCTGCTCGGAGGAGAGGCCACCGTCTCCCTCTGTGCCCGGCAAACCTTGAGGATATTCAGGTTTAGAAGCCAGCACCTTGGGCGGCATGCAGGGCTGCAGGTTTGTCTCCTCTCCCTGGCCTGGCGCTGGCCTGGCAGAGGGCTGGTGGGCATGTGGACCCTTGGGTGGACCCTCGGGGGGACGCTCCGATGGGACAGGCGTGTGTGTTAGACTGCGGTGGTGGAGTCGGTCACGGAATGCAGTGGGGGCTGTCACCACTGTGGTTTCAATGATGCTCAGGTAGGTGGTGACCTGTTTGATCCTCACCTCTCCTGCCGGAGGTACCCCAGCTCCTGAATTCCTGACTCTGGAAAGACTGGGTTTAGGAGCCGGGAAGGAGAGGGACTCTCCCAGACCCATGGAAGATGGACAGTGGAGGCCACAGAGGAGGGGCCAGGCCTTGCCCACATGCGCAGAGGCTTCGAGGAGGATGGTTGCCGGGAACCGTGTGGAAGGCTAGGAGGTCTCCCGCGGCCCCTCCAACAAGCCCACGCTCCTGCGCTGGTCCCCAAGCTCAGTCTGCCCCTGGGTCCACTAGGCACCTGCTCTGGCGCACAGGCTCGGGCTTGGCGGGGAAAACAAGTCCAGGGTAAAACACAAACGTGAAAAGGGCTGGGGTCGTGGCTCAGCGGTAGAGCACTCCCCTAGCACGTGTGAGGCCTGGCTCCATCCTCAGCACCACATAAAATACATATATAAAATAGAGATATTGTGTCCATCTGCAACTAAAAATATTTTTTAAAAAATGTGGGGAAAATGAAACAAAAATGAAGGCATAAAATTACATCAACAAAGGGATATTTAAAAAATCCACGCCACCTAGCTGTACTTGTTTTAGTTTTTTTGGGTTTTTTTTGTTTTTTTTTTTTTTTTTTTTTGACCAGGTAAGGGGAAATTATGAGATGTTTTCATTTCTCTGTGATTGCACAAACTCTTAAAATATTAAACTATTGCTTAATAATTGATTAAAACTAATCTCAGTGGGAGCCAATCACCCATTTGGCAGGATCTCGTTAAACTTGTAGGGGCTTTTAGCTCCCCTTGGCTCCTAACCTTTCCCTTGTCTGATTCATTCAGGGATCAGCAGACGTCCTGCCTCTGTGTGATTGGGAGGTTGTGCCGTGGCCAGCTGCACGGAACTGGATTCAGAGAGAGGAAGCGTCCAGGGACGTCGCGTCTGAAGGGTGGTGGGGAAACAGGAGGATGGCTGGTCAACTCTAAGACTCGGACGGGAATCAGAGCAGCCTGCAGCCCTCAGACCCGCTCAGCTCGTCTGGCCTGAGTCTGTCCACACGGTGACGTGTCCCCTGCCCCTCCACTTTTTCCAGGATCACTGAAGACATTAAGCCACGTGGATCAGAACACAGGCTCGGCATCAGAGGTTCAGAACTTGCCGGCTGGATACTTCTTGTACGGCTTGAGCAAAGGTTGTCCCCCTCTCTGCCTCAGTTTCCTCATTTCTACAGCGCGGATGGCACGTGTAGAAAGGCACAGGCAGGTCCGCTGCATTCCTGCACTGTTGCTGGGCAGGGCTTGACATGCATTCATTCTGCTTACTAAGGGCTCAAGGGGGTCTCTGGATTCAAAAACGACTTGGGGGCTGGGATGTAGCCCAGCCTTCATGGGGCCCTGGGTTCTATCTGAAGCACCGCTACCAAACCAGACAAAAAACCTGCTTAGGATTTTAGGGGCCTGAGAAGAGGGGGCAGTTATATGAACAACTGAGGCTTCCAGCACTAAGCACCGCCTCCAAGAACACTTGTACACCTCTGTCCTCAGCAGGACTCTTCCCAATAGCTAAAAGGTGGAAGCAACCCAAATGTCCACTGACAGATGAGTGGATAAACACAATGCCATCTTCCCAGGACTGAGGTACAGCTCAGGGGCAGAGCACTTGCCTAGCATGCAAGAAGCCTTGGGTTCTACGTCAGTACAGGGGTGGGGGGAAAGTGGTTAATCCATACAATGGAATATTACTCAGCCTTAAAAAGGAAGAATGGTGCCTGTGATCCCAGTAACATGGGAGGCTGAGGCAGGAGGATAACAAGTTCAAGGCCAGCCTGGGCAACTCAGCAAGACTCTGTCTCAAAATAAAATAAAAAAGGCTGGGGACATAGCTTAATGATAGAGTGTGCCTGAGTTCAATCTCCAGCTCCAAAAATAAAAATAAATAAGCAAAGGGCTGGAGATGCAGCTCGGTGGCAGAGCACCTGGATTCAATCCCCAGTCCCACAGAAGGAAAAAAAAAAGAAATGTTCTGTTGACTCCCTGCAGTGGTCGATGAGGACTTTGCTCATTCAGTTTATTACTCTGTTTTTAGTTCTTCCATGGATGACCTTCTAACTGGGACCTCTGTCCTGGGTCTGGCCTCCGGGATCACCTTCTTGCTCATACCCAGGCTTTTGTCCAGTCCTGGTGAGTCTTGTGGGGCAGGGCGTGTGGGGCAGGGCTGGGCACCAGAGGCTGTGTGCTCCAGGGCAGTGGGCAGAGCCCTAGAGACCAGAATCGCAGTGGCTTTGGGGGTCCCCCATCACCCAGACCTAGATGCCTCCATTTCCAGGCAGGGAGGCGGGTCCACACCCACAAGGAAGTTAATGGCCAGCACCCAAATGTCCCAAGTCAAGAACCCAGGCCCGTCTGCAGGGCCTCAGCCGCCGCCCCAGTTCCCTCCACCCTCCGGCTGTTGCTCTGAGAGGCCTGCAGCCCTCTGTGTCTGAGACCCCGTCTGCATTTACCACACTCACGCCCCAGGGCTGCTACAAGCAGCTTTGCCACAGTCCAACAGCTCAAGCTCGCTCGCTCCCCCCCCATCTCTCTCTGTCTCTCTGTGTCTGTCTGTCTGTCTGTCTGTCTCTCTCTCCCCCCACCTCTCAGAGCAAAGGTGGGAGGCTGAGGCAGGAGGATGGCTTCAGTCCAGGGGTTTAAGGCCAGCCTGGACAACATAGCAAGACCCTGTCTCAAAACCACAACTACAAATATTAAACACAGAGAAAAGCTCAGAGAGAAAGTGATCTAAATCTGGAGGGTTATGGGCAATTACCTCCCGTAATGAGCAGTGAACAGACTGTAGATTCCTTGCCGTCAGGCGCCACCAGGTCAATTTTTATTTTTTTAAACTGGGGATTGAACCCGGAGGCCCGCTCCACTGACCTACATCCCAAGCCCTTTATCCATCGATTGATTTATTTACTTTTGAGGCAGGGTCTTACTAAATTGCCTGGACTGGCCTTGAACTTGCCATCCTCTCGCTTCAGCCTCCTGAGTCCGTGGGGTTACAGGCGTGGCCACGGCACACCCTCTTCATTCTGTAGGTGAATAAGGGAACGTGGAGCTTGCAGTGGGAAAACCCAGCACACGTTATTTACACGTTATTCAGTGGAAAACATTAACTTTCCCTAGCGTCAGGGCTGGAGCCACCAGGAGGGCCAGGCTCTGCAGACCGGAGGGAGGGCTGGCCTGTTCAGTGGACGTCAGGGGCTGGGACCCAGGTGGCTGCAAGGCCTTATCACCTGAGGTCTCTCGGCAGGAGTCACAAACGGGGAACTCCACCTGCTCCAGATGCTCCTGAGCTTCTCACTGAGGCCGTGCCCTGAGGCTTGGCTTTGCCAGCAAACACAGGCCAGACCCCTCTGGGGAGCCTCACAGTCCCCGGTTTCCTGTTGTCCCAAACAAGGCAGCCTCCTGATGAGCAGGAGGTGTGAGCCTCCCCAGGCCTGGGAGTCACGTCTGGGAGGCCGAGGCAGGCGGGCAGGCACACAGACCTGCTTGGGAAGGGATGCAACGGCCACTCCGAGTCCAGAAGGGTTGGGGCTTTTCTCACGTGCTGCCGTTCAGTGTCAAAGCGCAGAATTTTCATGTAGGGTGGCCTTCTGTCCATCCTGTCCCTTCATTTTAGACAGAAAGCAAGAGATCTGGGAAGGACAATCCCAGCCACTCTGTGGCTCTCTGGGGTACCCTGGTGGCTTGTCAGGCAGAGTGGCTGCATTAGTCCGGGTTCTCCAGAGAAATCAAAAACAGTGCGCTGGCAACACACAGATGGGTCTTCTTAAAAAGAACCTGCGCACCTGGTCACGGAGCTGGCAAGTCTGGATCTGCAGGGCAGATCTGCAGAAGTGGATGTTTCAGTCTTGAGATCGAATGCCAACTGAATTCCTTCCTCTTCTGGGAAACTCAGTCTTTGTTCTTCAGGGCTTCATCTGATTGGATGAGGCCCACCCACACAGAAAGGGATCATTTTACACAATCTACTGACTTAAGTTAAATTCATCTAAATAACACCTTCATGTAAATTTCTAGATTGCTCTTTGACCAAATAACTAGGTACCATATCATGGCCAAGTTGACACACAAAATAAACCCTAACAGTAGTGCCGTCTGCTCCTTCTGGGACATTTGGTACCCCGGCCCCTCCCTCTTCAGTACCAGCAGTGTCCCCATCATGTAACAATCAAAAACAAGCTGCCACCCCACTTCTGCATGACTTCTGGGGGTGCAGAGCTCTCCTGGGTGAAAGGCATTCATGAAGGGGCCAGAAAGCCTGGCGTCCACCTAGGACCCTAGGCTCTGCCTGGCTTCTCTGCTCAGCCGAGTGTTGAACGTCTCAAGCTAAGGGGACGGCTTCCCCCCGTCCTCGAGAGAACAGTGGGTACTGGACTGGGATGAGGCTCAGTGGCAGAGCAATTGCCTAGCATGCGGGAGGCCCTGGGTTCAATACAGAGAGAGGAGGGAGAGGGGCGTGGGGAGTCCTGAGCCCACAGTGGGGCCTCACTGGACATCTGGGTCTAACTTGCCTGATGTCCAGTCCGTGGGTCCCCAGCTCTGGCTGCCTTTGATGAACAGCCTCAATAATGGGTTTGGAAACTGGCCCAGAAATCAGAGATTTCTGTAATAATTAGAGATCATTTGGGGTCCAGCTCCTGGGAGCTGTGGGAGGCTAAAATAGAACTGTCTCATGGCTTTCCCAAAGTGTGAAACCGGGATATTAGGATTCTGAAGGCTACTGAGTCCCTGCTGATCCCCGGTGCCTGTCCTTTCTAAAGGGTGATGTATGCGACTCAGCCTCAGGGCTGGTGAAGTGGGGACCTGTTTTTTAACCCTTGATATTTACCCACTTTGGTCAGTTCACCAATCCCCAGTCTCAGGTTCACTGAAGTAAATGCTATGCCCTTTTCATAGAGCTGTCACTGTGTCCCCACCTCCTGTCCTCCAGTGAGCCCTGCAGTGGGGCCTGCTGGCACGTGGGGCAGGGCGGTGCTTGCTGTGACAGTCACCCCCTTCCTTCCGGTCCTGAGCCCCATCCCGGGGCGGGGGTCAGCTCTGTGCTGGGTGGACATGCAGCACTCTGCCTCCAGCTGCAGGCCGCTGTGGTCGGGCTGGACGATGCCCAGCGTGGGAAGGGGGGAAGGGGACAGAGGCCTGTGAGCATGGGTTCCTGCTCCTCCTCCAGCTGGCCCCACCCTTACCACCTCCTGGCCCCCATCCAAAGGGAGAGGAGGCCCAGAAAGGAAAAGGGGGAAGGGCCCCTGGGGCTTGCTTCCCACGTCACCAAGTGACAGGCCTGAATCCCAGTGATCACCCAGTAATCTGCTGTCCAGGGCACTTCCATCAGTGGTCACCAGGTCGGATGCTTCCTATGGATGGTGTCACCTAGGAGGGTGAGGTAGGAGGCCGCAGCCCACCTGCCCTCCCCCTCTCCCTGTTCCCCTCTCTCCCTGTTCCCTTCTCTCCGTCAACTAGACCCGGAGTGTGTCTTAAAAACGTGGCTTCGGTGGGTAAAGCACCAAGTCAGATGTCAATCTCTCAGTTCAGACGTGTTGAAAGGCTCGGTTCAGACCAGAGTTCCACTCGGTCACTTCCGCACTGTCCTCTCTCTGTAGAGTTGTGTGGACAACAGCCCCTCAATGCTCTGACTTGGTTGTTCGATTGAATCAGGGAAGCAGGTCTTCAAGCGGATCTGTGACCCACTCATCCAGGACAAGGGTCCAGAGCTCAGGGGCAGCCCCTGACCCTGTGGCTCCGAGGAGACCTGTAGAAGAAGGCCTGCGACCATCACCTCCTGGCTACGGGGACGGCTTCTCTAACAGAGCCTCTGCTGTTCTGTTCCCACCTCTGAAGAACCCAGAAAGTGCCCTTCCTTCTAGAGGATCCGTCAAGAGATTTCGTGAATCAATGAGCTTGCCTGAAAACAGAGTGTGAGTTTGAAGGAAGACAAGGGCTCCTTTTGCTGGTATGATTCTAGGTAGGTAGTCAAAGAACTTTTATTTATATCATCTAATTTTATTCTCACAACAGTCTTATGGGATTAGTAGAAAAAGAACTACCCCTACTCCATTTAACAAAATAAGTTACAAAACTAGTGAGTGGTGGGACCCTGACATGGATTTCTGCTTCTTGGCCATGGATTCATCTACTCATTATTTTATGCATCTGTTTATCCATCCATCCATCCATCCACCAATCCATCCATTGACCCATCCATCTACTCATCACCCCTCTGCCCCATTCAACCATCCACATTTCTATTCATCCACCCATCCACACATTCACCCCTGTACTGACTCACTCATTCACTCATTCATCTATCCACCCATTCATTCACCTACCCAACCATTCATTCACCTACCCACCCATTCATTCACCTACCCAACCATTCATCCACCTACCCAACCATCCATTCCCTACCTGTCCATCCATCCTTCATCCCTCCATCCCCACCCACCCATTCTACATGCATCTGCCAGACCCATGACTAAGCACTGGAGGACAGAGGGGACCTTGATTTTCAAAGAAATCCCAGCCCAGGGGGTTGTGTGGCCCCTGTATGACCCGGGGGCAGCTTATTTTCTCCTCAGAAATTCACCCTCAGCCTCTTCTCCCAATAGTAGCTGGGGGACGGGCAAAGGCCAGGGCACCTGTAACAAACACCTGTGGCTGGTTGGGGGCGTTGGTGTGACTGCAGGTAACGAGGCTCTGGGAAAGCTCCCACCCCAGGAGCCCCAGGAGCCCGGGGCCCGATGCTAAGTGCTGAGCCCTGTTGGATGTATCCCCAGTTCTGGGAAAGCCCGTGTGAGAATTTCTGTCTCCCTCAACACTGAGGATGAGGCTGGGCAGTGCCCGCAGGCTGAGGGCCAGCATGGTGTGACAGCTGTTTGCCTTGCAGATCGCACCCCCAGGCCTTGGGAGCTAAGGCTGTGGGGAACCAGATCATAAAAACCCACTCACAAGAGACTGAACGGTGAACCTGAGCCATGTGCTTCTGTCCAGTAGTGGGGGAGGTCCAAAGATCCACAGCTGCACATGCATGACCTAGTGTAAGCCTCTCACAGAAGGCGCTGGAGGGACTGTGGCTGAGGCTCACTGTCCAGGCAGAACTGGACTTGAGCTCAGGTCCAGGACTCCTTCCCAGCTTTCCTCCCTCTCCATGTGGCCCAGTGCCCCCCCCCATAGCCTTGGCACTCAGGGCCCAAACTTAGCTGGAAGACCCTGGAATCCATGAGACTGCCTGTCCCCTGGGGACCAAATTAGAGGCGGAACTGGGACCAGACAGCGTGCCAGCAGCACACACTTGTGATTCCTGGGTACCCAGAAGCAAACAGAGCAGGTGGCCGACTTCTGCACTTCAGCAGCCAGGGAAAGGCAGGCTGGGCTCGGCAGGAGAGTGGGGCAGGAGCGGGGAGCAGGTGCTCTCGTGGCGAAGGCTCGGGACCCTCCTGCTGGAAGGGCAGAGTGGTGGAGAGTGGCGAGGCCCCACTGCACGTGGGCTCTGTGTTGCGAGTCGGAGGCTGGGCGTGGGGTGGGTGCAGAACGTGAGGACTCATGGAGAGAGCCATCGAGGAGTCTGCCCGAGACGTCGGTGGGGTTCCGGGAGAGAACTGTCTTGCCGGCTTAGAAACTGCTGCCCACAGTCACTGTGCATGGCTCTGGAGCAGACTGTCCCCAAATTTAGTGACTCAAGACATTTTTACTTGTCATCTCACCGTTTTGGTCAATCAGAATCTTAGTGTGACATGGGTCCCTCTGGCCCTGAGCCCTTCACGAGGCCACGTGATCCCAGGGCTCCAAGGGCCAGGCCCTTCCTCCAAGTGCATGTGTGTGGCTGCTGACAGGACCCTGCTCCCCAGGCTGCTGGACAGAGGGCTCCCTGAGTCTGGGTCCCAGGTAGGTGCACAGAGCACCTCACAGGACAGGTGAGTCCCATCCAGGCCATCTGGTGGCAGGAGAGCCACCTTCCTGCAGGAGCCCCTCAGCCCCCTGGTCCTCCTCCACTGTCTCTGCTCACTGGCTTTCCCTCCTTCTTCTCCCTGACACATCCTCCCTGCTCAAGTGCCCACCTTCCAGCTGACCAAGGCTCCTGTCACTGAGCGCGTGCAATAGCAGGTCTGCCGCTAGCAGGGTGGGTGGCTTTTTCTAGGCAACAGGAGGCCTGGGCCCACTCTCTGTCCCCAGTGTTTCTCCAGCCTGCCCCAAGGCCTGGTGTCACGCTGCCTTATCTCCCTTGACTAAAGCCATGAGGACGCTGGAGAGTCCCAGGGTGGGGGACACAGGCACATCACATGCCTTTGGCCACACAAGACTTAGCTACCTGGTGAGCCAACGGCCTGGTGAGAGACTCGGGGAGCTGGAAAACAGGACAGGGCACTTTTTAAAAACAAAGCAAAATATATGTTACATAAAATTAACATTTTAGTCCCTTTTGTGGGTATAGTTCTGTGGCTTGAAGCACATTTACATTGCTGTGCAGAACCATCCCCACAACCTGCCTCCAGAACTCTTCCATCTTCCCAAACCAAAGATCCATTCCCATTGAATATGACTCCCATTCTCCCTCCCCCAGGCCCTGGCAACCCCCATTCTACTTTCTGTCTCATGAATTTGATGAGTCTAGGGACCTCCTTAAGAGGTCCCTAAAACACACTGTTTTTTTTAGTGCTAAGGATGAACCCAGGGCCAATGCTCTGCCCCCGAGCTGCACCTCAGCCCTGCCTTTCTTTCTAAGGCTGGATGATATCCCCTCGTGTGGATGGGCCAAGTCTGTGTGTCCAGTCACCCATGGGAGGACATCTGGGTGGTTGTGCAGAGTGCTGTTGTGAACGTGGGTGGGCACACGTGGGTCCAGGACTGGCCACTTTGGGAGGGCGCCGAGAAGGGGAAAGGTGTGGAGGGCAGGAAGACCTGTCCTCTGGAGGGGTGCAGGGCTGGAGGGGCAGTAGGGGTGAGTGGAGAGCAGCAGGGCAGTTGCTCTCCCTGCAATGAGGCTTGATTGTCTCTCACTGTTTATGGGGTCACTTGGGTGCCATAACCCCTCCTGTCCCTGACCTGACTGTTCCTTGGTGCCAGGACCAAGTCTTCCCCTCGTCTGGAGCCTCCTTGGTCCCAAGTTCAGGCAGATCTGGGGAGACTCAGGGCTACATAGCACAGCTGAGGCCAACCAAACCCAGACCTGCTTACTCTTATTCTAGGTTGTGGAGGGCTCAAGTCCACCTACACCCTGGTGAGAAGGAGGCAAAGGCTGGCCCAACAGGAAAGGTCACGGTCCACAAACAAAGAACGTTGAGAGAGGACGGGGCCTGTACTGCCCGGTGCAGCACTCCCCTGTGCGCCGGCCAGCTGGTTCTATGTGAGGGCATGTGGAGCTCCCAGAGGCCACCTGGCTGAGTGCAGCTCGGCCACATTTTGGAGGGGCAGATATTGGCACAATAACGATGGGTCACCAGTGGCTCTGATTCAAGTCCTGGCTCGTGGGCAGGCGATAGCAGCGGCTCGAGGGGGAGCCCAGCCCAGCCAGCATGTTCCTAAGCTCCGGATTCATTCCCTGTAGATGTCTGTGGGCCGCAGCAGGTCTCAAGGCTGGACAGGAATGGACAGGCCTGCACTGAGGGGTCAGGGATGATGTCCAAGCTCTGTGGCAAAAGCCACAAGTCACAAGACAGAGAGCAGGGCCACCAAGAGGGGGCAAAGAACTGGGTCAAATCTGCTGCTTTTCTGGAATGTTCCAAAAGAAGCTGGATGGCCACTGCTCCTCCTACCCCAGGAAGGGGGACGTTTTCCTACTGTGGGTTTCTCTGATTCCAATTCTGAAGTTCTGTGACTCCCAATCAATGGCCAGCCAACAGAATCTAGTTCGTCCCAGTAACCCGAGGGGCCCTCTTGTTCACTCCTGAGTCCCCTACAAATTCACCTCCCACCGCCAAGGTTTACTAGGAAATAAACAAGTCTGGGGGCTGGGGCTGCAGCTCAGTGGTGGAGCGCTCGTCTGTGTGAGGCCCTGGGTTCCATCCTCAGCACCACATAAAAATAAATAAAGAAAATAAAGGTATTGTGTCCAACCACAACTAAAACAATATTTAAAAAAAAAAAGTCTGAGGGCTACGGGAGTCGGCAGAGCCCCAGGAGCTGCATGGGATGTGCGTGGATGGCAGCGCCTGGGAGGAGGCTGGCTCTGAAACCCTGCCCGGGTTGCGGCGGTGGCCGTTGGTCTGGCGGGTCTGGCTGTGTGTTGTGGATTGTGCCGAGAGTTCCTTGCTCTTGGCTTTTCTGGGAAAGGCCTGGATTACTGGAGAAAATCCAGCTCACGTGTGTGCAGTGGCAAAGCAGGCCTGTTTATCTTTGGTTTTTACATGCCTCACAGATCTCCTGAGGTTTGACTCTAAGTAGGATTTATGTCTCCCCAGATGTGAGGAACAAACTGAGAAGCCTCATCAGGCTTGCAGGAGACGGTGCAGCCTGCGTGGGTCTTGCTGTAAGCTTAATGGGGATGTCAGAGAGAGGTGTGTGTGTGTGTGTGTGTGTGTGTGTGTGTTTTAATTAAAGGGAAAAAACCCACCTTAGTGTTTGGCCATGTGAAAATCTTCCACAATGTTAAGTGTTGCTGACAGCAGACGCGTGTGGCTGTCACGGACTGCGCTGGCCCTGGCTGAGCCCTGAGCTGGAGATCTGTTCTCTGTGCCAGAGGAGGCACACCAGGGGAGACTCAGGATTTCACAGATGTGTGTGCAGAGCAGTGTTCTTAACCAGGGGTAGAGTTGGTCCCCCAGGGGCATTTGGTAAAGTCTGGGGACATTTCTGGTTGTCATAATTGGGAGGTGGCAGGTGAAACTGGCATCCCATCCAGTGGGCAGAGCCCAGGGGCACTGCTGGGCATGCTACAGGACTCAGGACGGCTCAGAGCAAAGCATCATTTGCTCAGAATATCACTCTGCCTTGGAAAGGAAGGACATTCTGAGGACAGAATGGTTTGAATGTGTCCCTCCGAAGTTCAGATGTGGGAACTTGAAGGCTACTGTGACGGTATCGAGAGGTGGGGCCTGAGGTGACGTAAGTCCGAGAGCTCCTCTCCTGGAGGGGGTTGTCTTTATGAATGGGAGCCATCTTGGAAGAGAGAGCAGCCCTCACCAGACTCGGAACCTGCAGTACCTTCACCCTGGACTTCCCAGCCTCCAGGGCTGTGACGAATGGATTTCTGTTTTTTAAAAGATTACCCAGACTGTGGTGTTTTGTTACAGCAACACAAAATAGGCAATGCTATGGCATGGAGGGATTTGAAAACAAGGTGGAATACGCCAGACCCAAAAGATGGATATTCCATCCTTCCACTGAGTGTGAGATCTCTAGAACAGTTGAACTCACAGAGACAGAAAGGGGAGTGTGTGTGTGGCCAGGGGCTGGGGAGAGGGAGTTGTTTAGTGGGGACAGGTTTTCAGCTTGGGAAGATGAAGGAGTTGTGGAGGTGGATGGTGGAGATGGCTTCACAACCATGTGAATATGCTTAATGCTAATGAACTCTACACTGAAAATGGTAATTTTTTTTAATATTTATTTTTTAGTTGTAGTTTGACACGGTACCTTCATTTATTTTATTTTTATGTGGTGCTGAGGATGGAACTCAGGGCCTTGCACATACTAGGTGAGCACTCCATTGCTGAGCCACAACCCCAGCCCCAAGATGGTAAATTTTGTGTTATACATGTTTAACCACGATTTTAAAACATGCTAAAATGTAAGAAAAAAAAAGAGGGCTAGGGTTATAGCTCAGTGGTAGAGAGCTTGCCTGGCACGAGTGAGGCATTGGGTTCAATCCTCAGCACCACATAAAAATGAATAAATAAAGATATTTTAAAAAGAATAAGAATGATTTGCTCAAAACATTAGTAGTGTCGAGGCTGAGAACTCAGGTACAAGTTGTATGTGACAAGGTGTTGTCTTAGTTCATTTATGCTGCTATAACAAAATACCTGAGACTGGGTAGCTTATAAAGAACAGAAACCCATTTCTTAGAGTTCTGAGACTGGGACACCCAGTCCCAAGATCAAGGTACAGCAAGTTGGGTGTCTGGTGAGAGCCTGGTGGCACTTCCAAGATGGCAGCTTGTTTTAGAGGGGGTCCTTGTGTGGGAGAGGAACAGAACATCCTCTCTCCAGCCCTTTTGTAAGGCCCCCCGTGTTAGGAAAACCAAACTCTGCCCGCTGTTTCCATGCTGCAGTCAACACAGAAGAGCTCTGTGACCCTGCAGCAGCGGACACCTGCTGTCCTCTGATCCAGGCCAGTTCTGACACCATCTGCGTGGAACAGCGTCAGAGCCCATAGGCCCCAAGACTGCCCGCCTGCAGAAGCAGGTTACAAGTCCCAGGTTGTGCTTCTAACCCACTGGCTCTAAATGGAGAGTGCCAACATCTCCTCTTCAGGTCCCTCAATTTGCTGGAGTGGCTCACAGAACTCAGGAAACACTTCTTTTTACCCATTGATTTCAAAGCACATTACAGAGGATAGAGAGGCCTAGGGCAAGGCATGGGGGTGCAGGTCAGAACCTCCTGTGTTCAGCTCTCCTGAAGCTCCCGAGGCTGTCCTTGGGGTTCACGGAGTCTTTGCGGGACATCTGGTGCCAATCGATGGGGGAGGGCTTCAGCATCCTTCCCTCCTGGGCACTGGGCCATGAGAAGAATATTGCGAGCTAACTGGCAGATGAGGTGAGTTGGAAATGTTTTTACGGACAGCAAAAGGCGAAGGCAGACTGTTTCCACTCCAGCTTCCATGACCTGCCACGGGCAGGGAGTGATGAGCCAGGATCCATGGAAGAAATCCACAGAACAGACCACGACATCAGAGGCTGACCCTGCTCACGAGGCTCTCGTGACCTCGTCCCCATTTTTTTTTCCGTGTTGGGATGGAATCCAGGACCTCACACAGGCTGGGCAAATGCTCTGCCACCAAACTGCATCCCCAGTCCTTACTCACCTCCGAAAGGCCCACTTCTTAACGTTATCACATTGATGATTGGATTTGCACAGAGATTTTTGCCGGGACACTGTCATTCAAACTGTAACACCAGTCTGGCTGGTATGAGTAGCTACGACGACCGTGCTTGGCCAAATATCACAACATAGAGCAGTTCCCCAAAGTCTCCCCTCCTGCCCCACTTGTACCCACAGGACCTGCAATCCCCACTCCAATGACAGGTGCCTGAGTCAGGGTTCTCCTGAGGCACAGGCTGATGGAAGATGTATGTCGATATGTGCTCAGTATGCAGTCGTGGAGGCGGAGAAGCCCACAGGCTGCCTGCAGGCTGCAGATCCTGGATGCCAGAGGCCTTGGAACCAGGCAAGCTGATGGTGTAAACTGAGGCTGAAGGCCCAAGAATCCAGAGGTCATGGTGCAAGTCCTGGAGTGCAAAGGTCAGAGATGTCTGAGGGCCCAAGAGGTGTCCCAGCTTCAGGACAGACAAAGGGATCCTTCCCACTGCATTTTCATTCCATCCAGGCCGCAGCTGATGGGACAGGTGAGCCACAGTTAGGGCAGATGGTCCCACCCACACTCAAGTCTCCCCTGTGGACGCCCTCCCAGACGCACCCACAAGTAACGCCGACCAGTTCTCTAGGAATTACTTCATGGACTCAAGTTGACATGCACAATTAACCATCATGACTTGGGTTGACCCATGTCCCCAAGGAGCTGTGCATGAGCTCGACCTGCAGGAGGTCACCAGGGAAGGCTCTCATCTTCCTGCTGGCCAGCTGTGGCTTGATATTCTACCCCAGGACCTCCCAAAAGACAGCCTCCCCCATCAGGACATTCAGAGGAGAGCCAGGGACCATGCCCCTGTGCTTCTCAGGACATGCCCAAGCTGTCACTTGACACTGTGCCATACTGTGCCACCTGGTCCCAAAGCAGCCCAGAAACGCCCCCTGCCCCGCCCATCTCCTGCAGCAGATGTCCACTCCACCTGACCGCCTGTGCTCCACTGCACACGGCAGAGCCACCTTCTGCTCACACCAACATTAATCCCCACCTCTTATCACCAGACTGTCCCCTCCTAGATGAGTCACCACCCTAGCCCTGTACGTGGCTGTAGAGCACAGAGACACAGGGGTGGTCCAACTCCAGCGGGTGGTAGGGATGCCCACCCATGGGCCCTGGGTTTTCAGTGCCTGAGCCGGGAGCTTGAAATTGCTCTTGGGTCCCCTTGGCCTCCACCTCCAGCCAATCCCCCGTGGATTCCACCTCAACTGTTCTCAAAATAGCCCACGCCCCACCTGTTCTCCCCTCCCACCTCAGCCCAGGGCTAGGCCGGCATCAGTTTATCTGGATCACCTTGGAGACCCCTAAACGGTTGTTGCTGTGGGAGGTGGGACTGCTTTGTCTTGGGGATGTGGGAGTGATGGTGGCGGAGGGCCTGCCTCGGCTCCATGTTAGAGCCTAGCCCCAGTGACCCCCGCCTCCTGGCTGTTCTCTGCTCATGGCACTGGCCAGAGAAGCCCCTTGGAGAACGCAGTGGACCCTGCGTGATTCCCTGCAACTCCCCTTCCCTACAGGCTGCCCCCTCTCTAGCCCACCTGCCTGCCCCTCTCCAAGCGGTCACTAGCATCCTGAGCCTTCTCTTTCCTTCCTCAGGGCTTCCTGAAAACTGCCCTCTTCCCCAGTGCTGAGTGGATAGACATCATTTCCTCAGATCCCCCCCCCATTTGGGGTGAGGAGTCCCTTCCTGGGGTCCCTGGCCTTGTCACACTGAGCTGTTGTTGGAGGCCTATTGTCCCTCTCCCTTCTAGACGGGGACCATATCCAGTTGATGGGATGTGAGTCTCCCAAACACCTGGGCTCAGCCTGTTCTAGAAGTTTCCATTTCCGTGTTCCAGCCATCGGTTCCCCTTTGGTCACTCATCCAACAATCGTGACCCTGCGGCGAAGGCAAGAGAAGCGCAGATCACGGCCACCGGCCCACCCTCCCTCACTGGTTCCCTCTCACAACAAACGGAAGTGGGAGATGGGCCGGGCAGCAGTGAGGGTGGTGCAGGGAGATGAACAGGAGAGGGGGACAGGGCAGTGGGTCGTTGGGGCACCCGGAGAAGGCTTCTCTGCATGGCAGCGCGAGCGGTGACCCGGAGGACTGGCAGAAGAGCTCGTGGGTATCTGGGAGCAAGTGCCCAGGCCTGGAGGCGGGAGGAGCTTGCCTGGGTGTCCCCAAAGGGGTGAGGAGGCCAGTGTGGCCGGAGCTCGGTGGGCAGTGGAAGGTCAAGAGTTATGGGTCAGATGCTGTTGGCCTGGGGGTGACAGTGATGAGCCCTGAGGATCCCTAATCTGATTTTAGCTTTCAAAAAAGTATCAGGGCTGAGGCTGTGACCCAGTGGTAAGGCGCTTGCCTAGCACATGTGGGGCACTGGGTTTGGCCCTCAGCACCACGTAAAATAAATGAATAAAGTCAAGGTATTTTGTTCATCTAAAAAGATGTATCTTTAAAAAACACTGAGGACTGAGGACACGGCTGACTCCCCTCTCCCGCAGGCCAGGACAGGGTGGCGCCAAGGTCAGGATGAGGGTGGTGTCTTTCTTTATTTATAGCCTTCCACCTGGGTCTGGTTACACTGAGGTCTCAGCTAGGGCCGGGGTTACGAGCCAGGGGTTCAGTGGGTGGTTGTGGCTGTGCTGAAAGGCTGGAGGAGGAGGGAGCCTGGGTGTGCCCTCTGAGTGGCAGACTGAGACCCAGACATGGGGCATGGTGAGGCTGTTAGCCTTGGATGTTTTTAGCTCCATGATGCAGCTTTTGGTTCTAGAAGTTTCTGAGCCCACCTAGAGCCCAGCTCATCTCTGTCAGAAAGGCCTTCAGGCTGGGGATGCAGTTCCGTGGTAGAGGCCCGGGTCCAATCCATAATCCTGCTGGCGTCATAGGTAGGCTCCTGGGGTGCCCTGGGGGTGAGAGGTGGGGGGGATGCTTCACGTGGCCCTCAGGCCGGGAGGGGAGGCTCTCTCCTGGGGACCGCTGTGGCTTTGGCAAGTTGGAAACAGTCACCTAGACCATGTTCATGGTGTTTGGAGGGGGCCTTTGGAAGGTAATCAGGACAGACCAGGACCTGCAGTCCTGTGGTGGCAGGGCGGCTTTGTAAGGAGAGGAAGAGGGACCGAGCTGGCTCACTTGTTCCATCTTGCCCAGGGACCCTGTGTCTGGCAGGGACCTTGCTGATGTGGCTCCCAGACCTTGAACTTTCCAGTGATCAGAGCCCTGAGCTGAATAAACCTTTATTCTTTATGAGCTACTCAGGCTGAGGAATTCAGTGACAGCCGCAGAAAACCCCGTAAGGCAGGGGTGCTGTAAAGGGGCTGCGTGCTGCCGGGCAGGGGGGGCCGTGTCTTCCTGCTGCTCCTCCCCACCTCTTTGGGGAGCATGAGATAGAAGAGGCATAAAAATTCAAACTGTACTCAAAATAAATGAAAGGGAAAAATATATTTAAGAAGGAGATAACCATAGCAATCACTTTCACTCAAAGGTAATAAAAATAAGTATCACCAACATAAACTCAGAGACGGAGGCTGCGGTCCTCGCCAGCTCTCCCTGCCACGAGAGAACGCATTCCGGGGAAGGCAGGACTTTCAAAGTCACTCTTGACATATCCCTCTGATTAAAAACTAGAGGAGGGAAAATATGGGAGGAAGATGGAAGGTTATGGGGAGAAATAACGACCACGACTATGACAAAAATTGAGAATACAAATTATACTCACAGATTTCTCCCCGGCTGACAGACGTCAGCCTGGGATGGATGCCTCTGGTAAGGTGGCTGGTATGAATAATTCACGGGGGCGGGCTCTGGCCTCGGCACGGAGTGTTCTGACAGGGTGGCACCGATGGGATGGCTCCTGAAGCTACCCAGCTGCGTTCAGCCCCTGCAGCCATCTACTGGACCTGCCGTGGTGACGAGCGACCCAGACAGGACCCAGCAGTGGCAGCTGGGCTGTCTGCAGAAGCCACCAGGCCTTCTTGCTGGGACATTAATTTCAGATGGATAAATGGAAATTTTTGTCCTCTTTACTTTTTTTTTCTTTCCTCGTTGCTTTCTGATATTTGCCTTCTGCAAGAGGAGAACCAGGAGCTAACGACTGCCAGACAAATGTCCCTAAGTCCTGCTTTTCGGTGTCATGTGATGGCTGCTTATTGCCCAGTGAACACCCGTGGCCAGCCGGGCTCTGTCCCCAGCCCTTTGTCCAGGACACATCTTTCTTTAGCTATGGTGGATGATGTGGCTCTGAGCACTGCTTGTGATTTCTGAACCTCTCCCGTGGGGGACCCTGCAAAACAGAAACAAGACGTCATTGTTCGCTTACCAAATTTGCAAAAATCCCCATAATAGAACTAAGGAAGGAAAGCAAACCCTAGGCGCTGGGCTCTGAGAGGTGGGATGGTGGCAGACTCTCACACTGGTGTGTGTGCAAACTGGATGATTTCTTGTGGAAGTGTCTCAGGAACTTCAAGGTGTTCATGTCTTTGGAGCTGAGGGCATTGCTCAGGGGTAGACTGCTTGCCTAGCATGCATGAGGCCCTGGGTGCCATTCCCAGAAAAAAGTTTCTACCTCTTGGTTGTTGTGGGTGGAACTGTGTCTCCTTACAATACACATCCAAGCTCGAACACCAGGCTGTGATGTCGGCTTCATGTGCAAACAGGGTCTTTGCAGACACAAGTAAGTTACAAGCCAAGATGATGGAGGGCGCCCCTGGACCCAACATGACCACTGTCTTTATAAGAAGAGGAGAGGCGCTGGGCCCGATAGTGCACTCCTGCGATCCTAGGTGCTCAGGAGGCGGAGACAAGAGGATCTCAAATTCAAAGCCAGCCTCAGCAATTTAGTGAGGCCCTAAGCAACTCAGTGAGACCCTGTCTCAAAACAAAAATAAAAAGGGCTAGGGATGTGGCTCAGTGGTCAAGTGCCCCTGTGTTCAATCACCCCTGGTACTAAAAAAAAATAAGAGAGAGACACAGAGGGGGAGATGCTCAGGAGAAGCCATGTGACGACGAGGCAGAGGTGGCAGTGATTAGGATGCCTATAACAGCAAGGACCGCCAGAACCAAGGAGTGTAGATTGTCACCTGGAGCTGGAAGTGGCATGGTCCCGCTGACAGGCGGACCTCTGAATTCCCCCTCTACAACTATGAACTTAGAAGTTTGTTATTTTAAGACATTCACTTTGTGGGAATCTGTGGTGTGTGTGTGTGTGTGTGTGTGTGTGTGTGTGTGTGTGTGTGTGTGTGGTGCTGGGGATTGAATCCAGGGCTTTGTGCATGTGAGGCAAGCACTGTAACAACTGAGCAATATCCCCAGCCCCAAATTTGTGGGAATTTTATATAGCAGCTAATGAATATGCCCTGTTTGACCATTTAATTTCTAGAAAGAAATCTTGCAAATCTTGCAAATCTTATTTGAATTTCTCCATAGTTAGGCCATATTTCCCAGTATCCCTTGCAGCTAGCTGTGGCCATGTGACTGAGTTCTGGTCAATAGAATTCAGTCAGAAGTGGCATTAGCCACAGACCTGACCAACAGAAGCTCTGTGCTCCCTTCCAGGGGAGCTCCCTCTGGCTGGGTGCAGACTTCCAAGGGAAGAGAGATCCCCAGATGCCTTATTGAACTATGGTGTGGTGAGAAACGATGCTGTGGGTCAGTGTTCCAGCACTCAGCACACCTTGAAAAAACAGGGACATAATCAGAGACAGATCTGCTCTGATATTCATGGGCAAGGATGTTCTCCTAGCCCTTGTCATTCACTCTGATTATGGAAATCATCCAGTTTGCACTCTTCTTTTAGTATTCAGGTTAGCATGACCCTTTAAATCTCTGGGCATGTATGATTGAGCAAATGGTGTGACTCTACATGGTGTACAACCAGAGAAATGAAGAGTTTATGCTCCATTTGTGTACAACGGAATGAAATGCATTCTGCTGTCCTGTATAACTAATTACAACAACAACAACAACAAAAATCTCTGTGCAGCTCTTCTTTCTGGGGTGGCTTTAGGAATTTCTAAGGAAACCTGCAGTCTCCCCAGGTCTGCCCCACGGCTTGCTCCATCCAAAGGGTCACTTCTAGCTGTGGTGGCCCGAAAACGTCATCAGTGTGCCTTGTGCAGTCTGAGCTGTCCAGGCCATGCTGCTGATGCTTGTTCCCTGACCCTGAATCTGCCTCCAACAGTGACTCCTTGGGGTCCCCCTCGCCTGAGATGCTTAGCGATGCTGCGTGCTCATGCTGGGCCCTGTGTGCTGTGCAGAAGTGGTGAACAAGACACACGTGGTCCCTGACTTCCAAGAGCTTCCATCTAGCAGGTGGAAAGGGACATTGACACAAACACGTGTTTAATCAGACCAATGATGCGTGCAATGAGAAAAAAGTGGAGGGTCCCAGGAGAACGGGTAACAGCAGCATAACGAGTGGGTCGTCCAAACCAGGAGATTTTTGAGGATGTAATAAGGTACTTTTGATAGTCACGTTAGAGCAGTGGGTGGACACCAGACTGTCTCAAGAAACCAGGACACAGAATCACCGAGAGAGAACCCAACTTCACCTCTGATGGGCCCTCTCTGACCAGCCCCTCTCAGTTGTTGGCACAGCCCTACCAACAGCTCCACATACACTGCACAGCCTGGAAAAGGCGACACAGCACCGCATCTCTCCGTGGCTTGAGTGACTCTTGTCCTTGTGGAAGCAGTCCTCCTGCCTCCTCCAGGGCCAGGTGGGCTGGAAACCAGCTCCCTGCACTGAGTAGCACAAGGACTTGGGTCCCACATAGAGAATCGCCTGGGAATTCCAGGGTGATATGCTGCAGCATGCTTGTGAGTATGGGTGCAACCTGGGCATCTGGAATGTTAAAAGCTCCCCAGGTGATTCTGATATACAGAATCGAGAATCTCTGCCATGAGCCAACCTGTTTTGAATCATGGCTCCACCACATATTAGCTGTATAATCTTGGGCATGTTACTTAATCTGCCAGTGCCTCAGTTTCCTCATCTGTAAAATGGGTACAATAAGATGTGTTGTGGATATATATATATATATATATATATAATTTCAAAAAGGTGGTATGGAGGAATTGAACTGCCGCAGTCTGGCTGGGCACAAATCACAAGCCACTGAAGCAGGAACAAACTTTATTTCCGAACTCCCGCGAACACCATGCACGTGCCCTTCTCCCGGGACACACCACTCCAACTGGCAATCCCTCCTCCGGAAATCTCTCCTCTGGCACTTCCCCAACCAATGGGAACTCCCCAGGAATCCCTGCTAGAACTCCGAAGTAGCAGGCCAGGGCGGACAGCAGGGGTCTAATATACAATTGAATACACAGCTTAACATAACCATCATCATCTCAATGGCTTGCTGGCGTCACCTCTCAACCACTCCATTCTGGCAAAAATGCCATGCGTCATCCCGACTGGCTGTGGCCCTCAACATTGAACCAAAGGCCTCACTTATGCTAAGCTAGTGCCCCACCACCAAGCTACATCTCCAGCCTGTGCTGTGGGGATCAAGTTAAAAATTTTACTGTCAAGTTCCTTTCCCAGAGTCTAGGACAAGGAAACGCCAGAGTGAGAATCTGAACCTAGACTGTGTCTCCCAGTATGAGCAGGGGCTGGTGGGATCCCCAGCTGCCAACAGGCAGCCCCTGCCCCATGCTGGACCCTGTTCTGCCCACTGTGAGGGCTTGGGCCTAGCTAGTCCCAGACTGGTCTGACTGGAACCTTCGCCTTGCCCCCACAAGTCGAAGGGTCTCGAGAAAGCTATTTAATCTTCTATGCTTCAGCTTCCTTAATGATAAAGTGGATCTAAAATGGGAGTTTTGTTGTTTCTTGCTGCATGGGGATGGAACCCAGGGCTTGCACAGGCTAGGTAAGCACTCGGCCACCAAGCTGCAGCCAGCCTCTTAAAATGGGAGCTTTTACATGGGATTATAGGAAGGATTAAGTGAGTTAATTCTCACTAAAAGGACTTGGCTTCCCATCCACACTCACCAAGTATTAGGTTTTTAATGTCTCACAGGCTCGTTTCTCTAATCTTTGCATGAACGGCAGAGGCGACGTCTGGGTGAGCCTTGCCTCCTGGGATCTCGTGTTCAGCACAGTTCTTGAGAGTCACTGACCTGTAAACACTACGTAAAATAACAAACGAGGGGTTAAGAGGAGATGGCCATATCATTTGTATTTTCATAACGGCATACTCTTATTGTAGGTAACACTATTACAATAAAACATCATAAAAATTCAGTTTGCATTTCTTTATTAGATAACAAATTCTCTCAATATAGTCTCCATCATAAAATCCTTCTTTCCCCGCTTTTTTCTCTTGTCTGAACCCTGCCTGCAGTGAGCACAGACCCCTGTCTTTGTGATTCTACCTCAAGTGTCCTGGGGGAGGAAGGTTACCGCTGCTCATGGAGTCTACACCTGGGAAGGGCGACGACCTCCATTCTTCCTCCACAGAGTTCCTAAGGGTTGGGGACAGAGGTGTCTGATCCACAAAGTCTTGGGGATGGGACCCTTATAACTGGTCAGGGTACCTGGGCTGGAAGTTAGATTCAGTGAGGACTGGTCTTTGGCACCTTCTCTTGGAGTTTCTTGCTCTTGTGTCTTGCTCCAATTTCTGAGCTCCCACAGAGGCACTTCACCACCTTCCACAAAAGAGCTCTCAGCGTGGGTGGGAAGGACGAAGCTGGGCCGAGCTGGCCTCTGCTCCCTTGCCTGGTGCACTTCCTTCTTGGCTTGGTCCTATTGTGGCTCTTTGAGGCTGGGACTATGCAACAGCCCTCAATTCATCCAACAAGAGGCACCATGCTGGTGAGGGTGACCACTTTCAAAAAATGGGAATAATGTTATTTCTGCTTGTCCAAACCTACGTGCTCATTGTAAAAATAAAATAGACAGGTACAACGTAGAGGGTGAAAATCACATACATAAACATCACCATATTTTTACCTGTAGGAAAAAGAGAAAGGGAGACAGACTTGCCGGCTCCGGCAGCCTGGGTTTCTGACTGGAGGTGACGCTGGGGCCCATCACCTCCACCCCCCATCTTCTCACTTTGTTGTCAACAAAACATCTGACCTGCCAAGGGGTGGTTTAAATTTTGCTAAAAACAGAGTAATGACACTCAGACAAAAGCAAAGTAGCTTCTGTCTATTTTGGTCTCTTTAACACTAAGCACAGATTTCTCTGGAAGGGGCTGGAGCTGGCTGGTCTCCCTGCACAGAGAGCCATAGCTCAGCGAGCACTGGGCTTCTGACTTTCCTGACCTCCAGTCTTGCTCCTCATTCTTGATGACAAAACACATTCAGTGCCCTTGATTGATCTAGCAGAGAACCTGCAGTATTGGAGGACGGATCTCTCCCAGCCTGCCGGGGCCTCGTCCTGAGAAGAGACCTCCCTGTCCTGGCTGAGCCTGGAGGCTGTGCACATCCAGAACCCCTCGGCCTCTGGGAAAGGCTGTTTACCTGGGCCATTGAGGCCTACTCTTTTCCTGCTGCCACTTGCCCAGATCCTATTGTATGTGACCAACACTCTCTGGTTCTTTTATTTGTTCTTTTATTTGTCTCTTGTCTTTTGTTGCTTCTGGTTGCCAAGCTGCTGGGTTTTGGGGCTGGAAGGGGTCATGGACCTACCTTCATATTGTAAGATGAGGTCCCTGCCCGTATCAGGCAGGTGGAGGGTTATTTTGCTAATCTGGATCAGAGCTGGGCCTGGAAGCCCCTCTCCCTCCCAAGCCCAGGACCTGTACCTGTTGTCCACTGGTGGGATGGTTTCAGGAGCACTTGGCTTGCGAACATGCTTAGGAGCATGCATGTCTTGGGAAGTGAGTGTAAGAGACTCAAGGAGCAGGTTATCATTAATACCCTCCCCCATTTTCATGGCTTGAATCAGTTCGGGCTTTTTGCTTTTTCTGAGATTCATAACACTTGTTTTCAGGATTAAATTATCTCATTTAGAGGCCTAATGGAAGTGCATGTCCTTGCTTGTGAAGAATTGGAGACATGGAAATTGGACCGCAGGCCCAAGCAGCCAGCTGACAGCATGCACCATGGGGCAGGGATCACCCAGGCGAGAAATGTCAGCACTTAAATCTACAGCCTGTCACTGGTTGTAGAGGCTGGGGTGCTCCTCCAAGGACTTTTCTGGAGTCTAAATAGAAGCATACAAGACACACCGGAAGGGGGTTTCTTGAAAATCATGATGCCATAGGCTAAGCCCCCATTTGTTGAAATGGGGTCCTGTTTGCTGCCGAGGCAACTCCTGGATTCAAGTGATCCTCCACCTCAACCTCCTGAGTGGCGGGGATGACGGGAATGAGCCCAAACACCCAGCTGTCAAGCCCCTTCCTCAACCTTCAGGCTGGGGACTGAGCTCTCACCAGCCCCTTCCTGGGTTTTACCTAAATCACAATTTGTACCAGAAATACCCTTAGAAATTAACCTTCTTCATGTTCCTCATGCTTTGGGTGGTTTACACTATCATGAGTATTACCTGAATAGAAAATCCAGACCCTGAATTCCTGTCTTCCTGCTCCCCCCCATTCAGGGGTTCTGGGGTGAGTCTGGGCATGTTTATTTTTAAACAGTTTTCTGGGTGATCCTGACCATCTGCCATGTTTGGACTCTCACAGGTTCACTTACTACCTTCACCTAAACACCTAATGCAGTAGGTGGCTCTCCCAAAGTCACAGCATTTACAGGCAAGGAAACAGAGGAAATGGCTTTCCAGAGACAGGAAGGAAAAGCACCCTGACTCCGTGCCATTCTGAGGATGGAACCCAGGGTCTTGCATCTGAGATGAATCCCCAGTATATATATAAAACTATATATAAAACTATATATATATATATATATATATATATATATATATAACAATTTTATATGTATATAAAACAATCTTCAGTTTCTTTTTTTTTTTTTTGGTTGTTGTTGTCAATGGATCTTTTATTTATTTATATGTGATATGTGGTGCTGAGGCTTGAACCCAGGGCCTCACACATGCCAGGCAAGTGCTCTACAACTGAGCCATGACTCCAGCCCTAAATCCCCAGCTTTTTTAAAAAAACTTTTGAAACAGGGTCTTGCTAAGTGGCTGAGGCTGGCCTTAAAAGTGTGATCCTCTTGCCTCAGCCTCCCGAGTCTCTAGGATTAGAGGCATGCACACCACACCTGGCAGGAATAGAGGAATTGCTTTGCTGTAGCTGTGGCTTCTTGCAAAAGTGGCTGGGGCAGAGCTACCTGCAGCCAAGGTTGAAGGGAGGGCCCTTGCCTGCACTGGTACCTGCTGCAGGGTTACAAGGTAGGGAGGGGCAGGATGAGAAGGCACTGACAGGAGTTATTTTCATGCTTTTGGTGAGAATAGGGTCTTTCTTTTTTTTTAATATTTTATTTTTTTTAGTTATTGGCGGACACAACATCTTTGTTTGTATGTGGTGCTGAGGATCAAACCCGGGCCGCACGCATGCCAAGCGAGCGCGCTACCGCTGAGCCACATCTCCAGCCCAGAATAGGGTCTTTCTGGGACCCTGCAGCCCAGAAACCTCTGCTCTGACTGTGCTGCTATTCCCTCTGCCAACAGAAAGCAGGGGAGGGAGGGTGAAGCCCCCTCTGGTGTTTTGATGCATTGCCCTGAGTTCAAATGGTAGAATCTGGCTCTGTGGGATGTATAACTAAATGAATATTTGAAATGGTAATTAATGCAGGAACTTTCATTAACCACTTGTTATAGGCTGGAACTGCAGCATTCACTCTCATGTGGAAAGGGGCACAGTAGGATTTTGACAGGGCCTGTCACATTCTGTGCACCAGAATGTGTCCAAACCAGGGAGACCACCCTGAGAAATGGTACCTGATAGAGACCTGCCTAAGGCTTTAGATGAGCCAGACTCATGGGGGTGCTTGCACGGTAGTCATAGAGCCCATCAGCGTAACACTGGCCTGGCACTCACTATACAGTAAGCACCTTCACCAGTTAATTTTACCCTTCATGATGGGTAAAATTCTGGAGTTTGAGAAACATTTCTGAGCTAGTTAAGGGTCATAGAGTTGGAAAACAATATAGCCAAACCTTCAATCCACCTGGCACCAAAGCCTGCAGAGAGGAGGCTCTATCCAGTGGCTCTATGTGCCTTTCCCTAGGCATCCTGGTTATTCAAGGCAGGACTGCTTGTTGCATGTGGCTTTATATTCCCGGCTGTACTAGCACAGTTCTAGCAAAGCTGACTGAATTGAAACAGAAAAATGAAGTCCCAAGGGACTTGTCTCCATGCACACAAATCTACAGCTTCCATCGTTCACATGCAAAGCTGTATCAAAATAAGAATAAACTGCTCAGAAAATAAAATGGATTAAACAAAAAAAAATTGCATCCTATACAATTTTTTCACTTGGTTTTCTATGGAAAAATTAAAAAAAATATGATCGATACTGTGGGAAACCATGTGCCAAAAATAAATTTTTATCATATTATCAATGGTTCTTTCAGAAGCTTTCGTTGCCTTTTCAAAACCTGGAAGAAGCAAGGTGGTCGATTCATTTAATTTAGAAGCGTGTACCTTCATCTGAATAATAAAAACCTTTTTAAAAGAAGTAATTCAACGGACATTGTTTCACTCGTACGACTGACTTTCGCAGCCCGTATCTGCAGTGAACCAACGAAAGTGGCACCGCGGTAACCAGGGTAACCGGAGGGGAACTCCGGATACTCGCCCGCGTTCTGGGAAGCACGGCAAGAACGCTCCCAGAGGCTTGGCCCGCCGGCCACGCCGTAGACTGCGGTGCACGCCGGGCCTTGGCAACATGGCGTCCTCCTTGATGTGCTGATGAGAGGAGTTTCACTGTAGCTCCAAGCCAGAGGGCAAAACTCCTCTAGCGCAGCAAGCCCAGGTTGCCCGTTCTCTCCGCAGGTCGGTGTCGCCCGCTTCTCGGGACTCGTCCTCCGGCAGGAGAAAGCCACGGGGCCGAAGGCCAGCACCAGTCAGGCCGCGGGGACCCGGGGCTGAGGAGCCGGCCGCAGGCGAGCACGATGGGCCGGTCCTGGCTCCTGCCGCAGCAGCTCCGGCGAGTGCGGGACCCGCAGGGCTGAGACTGCTCGCGCGAGACCCGAGGCGCGCCGAACCTGTTCCCCTGGGCCGGAGGCCTCGGTCCGGTTGGCGCAGTCGGCGAACCCGCATCAAGGGCAGGCGGCCTGCCCGTCCCTGTCCTTGGGTCTGCCGAGGCGTTGGAGGCCGAGAGCGGGGTCGTCGCGAGGCCTGGAGGCCCTCGGCCCTTGACAGCTGGGCTCGCAGCCCCTCCGGGAGCTGAGAGCCTCGGACAGCCGGCGCCGCCTGGGACCCCGGTGTGCGTGTGTCTGTGCGGAGCTCCTTGGGCTGCCCCACTTGCCACCGGCTCTTCCCTCCCCACTTCGACTTCCCGCGCAGAGTTAAGAGAAAGGGTCCCGGACTTTTTGCTGAATAAGGATCTCCGCAAACTCTCCATCCATTTCTTTTCCGACCCCTCCTGTTTCTGTATCTTATTTCAGTGATCCTGGTACACACTAGTTTTTAAGGCTGGAGGTTCTCCAGCGCTTGCTGCCAAGGACTCCCCCACCCCCTCCCCCCCTGATGGAGTCCGAGATGCTGCAGTCGCCCCTTCTGGGACTCGGGGAGGAAGACGAGGCCGATCTTACAGATTGGAACCTGCCTCTGGCTTTTATGAAAAAGAGGCACTGCGAGAAAATCGAAGGCTCCAAATCCTTAGCTCAGAGTTGGACGATGAAGGATCGGGTAAGTGGATTCTCACGGCACCCCTTGCACTTGGTAGTTTTTCCAGGGAAGAAAGTTCAGACTTAGAATGAGTGTCGCTGAGAAAGTGTCAGTATTATTCCCCCAGCCCCCCCCACTCGTGTTGCAAACCAACCAAAGAGCAAAAACTATTTGATTCCAGTTTTTGGTTGAAAATGGGAAAGGCTATTTTGATTAGCTGTTATTCACTGGATGAAAACGAAATTTTAATTCAGACAATAAAAATTAAGCAAATTAAAAAATACAGCTTTGCAAGCATTACATGTTCTTGGATATACTTATTGCTGTTAATACTTAGAAGAAAGACAACTTGGGAAAAAAATTTTCTCACCCATGTAGTGTTAAGTGGGGTGAAGTGCAGAAGTTTGGTACAGTTACGCCAGGAAACTGGGAGACTACTGGAAAAGGTTTAACTGGTAACAAATTAATGCAAACTTCTTTTAAAGTTGCAGTGAGCTTCATCCTAGTCTTCTAAACTTTACTCCCTATATGTGCTTTCTTGTTGCTATAACTTGGACACATTTTCTCCAGTGGAAATTAGGGAGTCTGGGGTGTGGTGGGTTAGCGTTTGGGTCTAGGTCTTAGGAGTTCTCATGGTGTTGGATTGTGGACAGTGATTACAAGTAGGTGGTAGGTAGGAAAGAAACAGTCAATTTTGTTGAATCTGCCTTTCACCAACCCTTACCTATTCCCTGGTCTCCAAAGCAAAAGAGTGCTAATATATCTCACCTATGTACACTTATAATATGTCTTTTTATGGTTTGTTTTCTTTTAAGTTGCTTTTATTTGTGTGAACATTTCAGTGGTATAAAAGGAAAAGCTAGTCTGACAGTGTGTGACTTGCTCTAGGCTTATGTATATTTTTATAGAGGATTTTTTTTTTTTTTAGTATATGATGTTGAAAATTTTCAGGGGCACTTGACCACTGAGCCACAACCCCACCCTTATTTTATATTTTATTTAGAGACAGGGTTTCACCGAGTTGCTTAGCACCTTGCTTTTGCTGAGGCTGGTTTTGAACTCGCAATCCTCCTGCCTTCGCCTCCCGAGATGCTGGGATTACAGGTGTGCGCCACTGAGCCTGGCTCAGTCACTCACTGTTAACCAGTGCTTCATTTGTTGTTTTGGCTTACTTTTGAAAGGTTAGGAAAATTTGTTTCATCCAAAAGCAGTTTAAAGAGTAAAGTTGTCATTGTGAAAGGCTGTATAAGTCTATCTTATGGACATCTTTAGTACTAATTATATAGTTAAAAACATTTGTGGTTGCTATGCATAGATGGAAAGAAATTTATTTTAAAGCAACTCTTTAATTTTTTCCTGTTCTACTCAAAGAGCCTTCTTATGTCATTCTTTTGAAATGTTGTTCCTTTTGCTACATTAAACCTATGCTCAAAACTTTTTTCAAAACTGATTAATGGATATATTTTCGATCTTTTAGTTTAAACATTAATTTATAAATGGTCAACATCCCCTCAGAAGCTCTTATTAAGAAAAATAAGGATTCTGTGAATCTTAGTAACTACCAAGATTGCTATTTAGAAAAGAGCAGGTGAGAAGGTTTGCTGTTTGTGACCTTTGCAATGAAGCAGAAAATCAACAGCTAACATTTTTAGCTACGTGAGAGTTTGGTGTCTTAAAGAGTTCTTGTAGTCTCTTTCCTCAGGTAGACCATGAGAACTTTTCAGCATGCCCTGCTAGGACAAAGGTTGCAAATCCAAATGATACTAAGAGTTTGAAGGAAGGTAGCATGAATGAATGAAACAAGCCAGATTTAAGAAGAATAATAGCACAGATTCAAAGGTAAATGGCTGCAGATGTCTGATGTGGTATATGATCATTTTTTGGAAGGTGGGAACATTGCAGCTCTGGAGCTTATGTGTCATAGCTAAAGGGGCAGCTGGGCCTTGGTTAGCCTTTTTTTTTTTAAATAATGTGAAGTTTTCCAGTTTTGAAATCTTAGCTACTAATTCAGATATTATAAAACAAAAGCAGTTGTACACTACAGGCAGAACAAACCCTATTTGTGGGGCAGTTTTTGTCCAGTGGGTTACCCATGTATGACTTCTGCTCTATCATTGCAATGATTAGCAGCTGGTCTAACTCTGGCCGTTGTGAGCAGCCCGCCTCTTGGCCAACCTGTGCTGGGGCTCCTTCAACTTGATGGAGCAGGGCCTTTGTAAAGCAGCACCTGTGGATCTGCTTGTGCTGTATGAGGAGCTGCAGGTACCACTTCCTGGTGACTGTTCACTGCCCTGTGTGCAAGCTCAGTTTCTGCTTCCTGAGACTGATGTGGATTCTATATAGTTTTTATATATGTGTTAGTGCTTAGATACTGTGTCCTGGTTAGTGTCCTTGTTACAGATTCCTAAATTTATAGCTTCACCAAAGTTGACTAATGACCCCAAGAGACTTTCCTGCCCCTCAGCATCTGCCATCCTTCCAGCTATGGCACATGTTCATTCTCAACTAGGATTGCTTGTCTTTGTTTTTAGTCAGTCTGGTTTTCAGATACTTCTATTATCACATTTTAATTGCTAAGTTACTATTAGTTTGATATTGTCATTGTCAAATTAGTTTGTTGTTTGGTTAATTCTGTGTATAGTGAATGATGCATACATGTATTAACAGTGTTTTGGCTTGTAATTTATAAATAACTAGACGTACATAAATTACAGTTCAAAATGAATCATTTATAAACTCGTGGCTAAACAGGTACATAAATATATGTATCTCCCCCATGTGTGTTTTGCTACAGTAATTTATA
Source organism: Urocitellus parryii (assembly GCF_045843805.1). Classification (NCBI taxonomy): domain Eukaryota; kingdom Metazoa; phylum Chordata; class Mammalia; order Rodentia; family Sciuridae; genus Urocitellus; species Urocitellus parryii. The sequence goes on from NW_027554189.1 coordinate 1,237,919, forward strand.
GTTATTACAGTTTGTTTACCTACTGGAAAGTGGGCATGGGGATAATTGGTTTCAGATGGATCTTGTGCCTGGAAGATGTGGGATGGAATCAGGGAGGCCTGAAAACTGTTGCTCTGAAATAAACCATTGACACACTCTGCATGTGTGTGGGACTGTTGATAAACATGCCCTTTACATGCATGTTGGGCTGTTCACAAATGTGTGTGCATGTGGGCAGGATCACTGGCCCACGTGTTCTGTCTGCATGTGTCTAGGCTCAGGGGCGCTGCTTTGTGGCCATCCTGTGAACATAAACCTTGCTTGGAGGAGGCAGAGAGGACACATTCAAGAAACAGCAGATGGGCAGTCCCGAGGTAGACCCTCTTCTGAGTGGTATTGCATCTCCCTGCCTCTCTCCTTCGCCCTGCACCCTCCCCTCAGCTGCTCTGGGAGGCTCTGTTGTATGCCCCTGGGACTGCTCTTTATGTGGTCATTGTTTGTTGCTGAATCAAGGTCCCTTCTCTGTCTTTTTAATTTTTTTAAATTTTTTTAAAATATTTATTTTTTAGTTGTAGTTGGACACAATATCTTTATTTCATTTATTTATATGTGGTGCTGAGGATTGAACCCAGGGCCTCACACATGCTAGGTGAGCGCTCTACCACTGAGCCACAATCCCAGCCCCCTTCTCTGTCTTAACCTATGTGACCTCTCAGCAGCCTTCCACGCAGTTGACCACTCTGTCCCTCGTACAGTTCTTTACTCACTTGGCCTCAGTGTCTCCCTGAAACTCTGGATTCTTCCTCAGTTTCCTTTATTGTTTGACACCTAATTGGCTAGTTCTGATGAGTGGCAGCCTCATCAGGCCCGTGATTTCAATGCCATCTGCATGCCCATGATGCTCTGACTCCATCACCATCTCGGATCCCCTTCATAACATGCCACACTGCTATTCATTCAGTTATTCAAGCTGTAAATCTAGAGTTTATCATTGATGCTTTCTCCTCATCACCCTCCATTTTCATTTGTAGATCCTATCACCTTTACCCCCAAAACATATTCCTTCATTTTGTGTCCTTGCTGTGTTCCCAGCCTAAGCTCCACCATCTCTTGTCTGGATGACTGCAGGTACATTCTGATTCTTGCACTGCACATAGTGGTCTTCTAAAGGTTTAAATCAGATTCTTCCTGGTGTTTTCCTGGCTTCCTAAGAGTTTGAGGCAGAGAGCACACTCTTCTCCTGGCTCACAAAGTCTTCCGGTCTGGCGGCAGACTTTGTGTCTGGCGCCTACTTGCCTTTTCTGTTTCCTGGATAGTGACACCTGAGATGCTCTTCCCTCTGGATCTTTGCACACCTGACTCCTCCTCCCTGGTTGCCCCATCTGAAGCAGCTACCCAGACACTTATGGCCATTTGTGATCACTAAATTTCCCTGACATCCTCCATGCTCCTTACTCTGTTAGTCTACAGTACAGTGCTTGGTGCATAGTAGGGATGCAGCAAAAATATACTGAAGGGTCCAGACATGGTGGCCACCCTGTAATCCCAGTGACTCAGGAGATAGAGGCAAGGGTTGCAAGTTTGAGACCAGCCTGGCAACTTAATAAGTTCCTGACTCAAAATAAAACAATAAAAAGGGATGTGGCTCAGTGATAGAGCCCTTGCCCTGATGTGCGAGGCCCTGGGTTCAATTTCCAGTACTACCAAAAAATAAAAAAGTACTGATGGAAAAGTGAACAGTGTACAAACGACTTCCACACAGATTACATCTCTTAAGGCTCAACATTATTATAGTTAGTTACTTAGGGATCCTGATCTCTGTTACTGATGAGGAAACTAAGGCTTTGATTTAAATGGCTTGCCTAAAGTCACTAGGTTATATGGCTGGCACTGAGAAGAAGCAGAACTTGAGAAACAAAGCCTAGTTGGAAAAAAGCAAAATACAAAATGGTCAAAATCTCTCTTTTTTTTTAGTTGTAGATGGACACAATACCTTATTTATTTATTTTTATGTGGTACTGAGGATCTAACCCAGTGCCTCACATATGCGAGGCAAGTGCTCTGCCACTGAGCCACAATCTAACCCCCCAAATGGTTGTAATCTTCAACTAAAAGGCTGAGAGCTTATGGGCTCTCAAACAGGATATATTAGGAGAATAATTTAGGTGGTGATGGTTACCTGGAAGTAAATGGGAGACCAGTGTTAAGCAGACTGGGAATGATGCTGGAGTCCAAGCTTAGCCCAGTGTACTTGCAGAGTGTTCCCTGTGCTCCCAGGGCTCCTGTGTCAGGACTGTCTCATGGTAACAGAAGACATTATTGGTCTTTACACCCTGCCCATTCTGGCACTGATGGTGCAAAAGTGACAGTGAATCAGACTGTGGTGTCTTAGCACGACTCCAGGCAGCAGTGCAAACTGTAGCCGTGGTTCCTGTCTTCTTTGCCATGCACTCACAGTGAAGAAAATTCTAGTTTCATGTGAGAATATCATTAATAAAGCAGTGAAAATAATTAGTTTTACTGAATCTCGACTCTGGAGCCCACAACCTTTCAATTCTTGGTATAATGACCTTTCTGCTACATGTGAGCCCAGTGGCTGTCTGGAGGAGGAGCCGAGGCTGCAGGCCAGCTCCTGCTTCCCTGGATACCAGGTGCCCCAAAGGAGTGCTGACAGGCCTGCTCTGGACATCAATGTTGGCAGTTGACAGGCACATGTTCAGATATGAGCAAGTGAACTGTCACTTTAAGAAAAACAACTGGCAATATTTGTTGCCAATGAGAAAATTTGAGCTTTCAAATGACAATTAGAGTTTTGGAAAACTTGTATCTCTTCCTGTGAGCCCCCCAACTCCCTGATACTTAAAGACTCTTATGATGACAACATGGTGATATTAATACATGTAACTTTTAAAATATCTTTATTTTCTTTGTTTTTATTTTATTTTTTATGTGGTGCTGAGGATCGAACCCAGTGCCTCACATGTGAGAGGCAAGCACTCTGCCACTGAGCCACAACCCCAGCCCATGCATGTGATTTTTTGACTGGTGTATAATGAATTATGTCTACTTTTGAAAACATCTGCATGATTCAGCAAACCAGTATTTCAAAATGACCAATCCATGAAAATGCAAAATCATTCATAGGCAAGTAATCCATTCAAAGTTAGACCAGTGGATTTTACTATTCACTGATAGGCTTTCACATTGATAGATGTTGCAACAAAAGTCTAAGAAACTCTCACTCAGTGTTGATAAAAATCAAAGGAGAATGCTCTTAGTTGTTTGGACACTCTGATACTCTTGCCCTTTCTAACCATGTGTCTTTCTTTGTGAGGTCAGATTTTCTTCCTATACTTCAACCAAAATAGCATATCATAACAAAATGAATGTGGAAACAAATGTTAGAATTCAGTTGTATTTTCTTTCTTTCTTTTAAAATTTTTTTTTTTTAGTTATTGACGGACCTTTATTTAATTTATTTATTTATATGTGGTACTGAGAATTGAACCCAGTGCCTCATACATGCAAGGCAAGTGCTCTACCACTGAGCTACAACCCCAGCCACCCCAGCTGTATTTTCTGAAGTTACATAGTAAAAAGATTTGGAAGAATGTAGCAGTGCCACTTATCTCACTAGCACCAAAAAACCCCCCAAAACAAAAAAAACATTGGTGATTGAACCTATAGCCTTGTGTGTGCTAGTCAAGTGTTCTACTGCTGAGCCATGTCCCCAGCCCACACTAGCACTTTCTGAAGATATTTTTTGCATAGAAATATTGTTTGATACATAATGAGTTTATAGAGTTACTTTTAAGTGAATTAATTAATTATTTTTTTTTGTTTTAACCTCTAACATGGAAAATGATGATAAATATTAACTCATGAAAAAAAGGTCTTCAGGGGTCTCCAGAAATCTTTTTTTTTATGTTGATGGATCTTTATTTTATTCAATTATTTGTATGTGGTGCTGAGAATAGATCCTAGTGCCTTGCACATGCTAGGCAAGCACTCTACCACTGAGCCACAACCTCAGCCCCTCCAGGAATCTTTTTTTTTTTTTAGAGAGAGAGAGAGAGAGAGAGAGAGAGAGAGAGGAGAATTTTAATATTTTATTTCTTAGTTTTCGGCAGACACAACACCTTTGTTTGTATGTTGTGCTGAGGATCGAACCCAGGCCGCATGCATGCCAGACGGGCGTGCTACCGCTTAAGCCACATCCCCAGACCCCCTCCAGGAATCTTTAAGAGTGTAAAGGGGCCGCTGGCAAAAGTTTGAGAGTTGTAAGCATGGTTAAAAGAGTGGGCATCAGATGTAAACCAAGTGGTAGGGTTTGAGGAGATGAGGTGGTTGGCCAAAATGTCAGACAGTGACTGAAACTGACATTAGATTGGAGCCCAGAAGACCTAATAATTTGCACTCTTTCCATTCTCTCTTTGCCTGTGTAACTGTTGGGGGCTTCAGACTTGGAGCTGGGAGTGCTTTTCCGAAGAGTCAGTGTCTTGGAGAGGCATTGCCTGCCATGTAGCCTTACAGTGCAGGCAGGGCCTCCAGACTTCCACTGTGTCCAAATGGGGTATCACTGCTTGCTACCCAGTAGGATCTTTGAGTGGAGGAGAATCGACCCAATCTGGTGAGGAGGCAGACAGAAGTCTTTACTTCACTTGCAGCATGCTGTGCCCAGGAGGACAGAGACAAGCCAGCAGCTAATTATAGTACACTGATGCATGTGTTGGTTATGATGTCTGCAGGGAGAATGACGCTATTACCAGGAGCACCTTGGTTTTATGTTAAGTAGGAAATCATCTGAGTTGTACTTTTGTGAAACATAAGCTTTCATACTGACCAGTAGTAAACTCAGTAACCAATGACTTAATGTGCTTGTGGTTGGGGAGCTGCTTCTAGGTGTAAGCTGGGGAATGCCAAATATGATTTTTGTCCTCAGGGGCTATGGGTAGAGTGGAGGCTTTGGGGAGAGGTGATCCCAAGAGGAGAGGGAGCTGTGGTGTTCCAGGTGAGAGGTCACTGAACCCGAAAAGAGGCAATCACAGTAAGGCCGGAGGACAGGACATGGAGAAGGTAGAATCACTGGAGTCTGGTCAGAATGTGGGGCTTAAAGAGTGCACAGAGCTTGGGAGCGGGACATTGACCATCTGGTGGTCTTGTCACTCTCTTCATTGTACTTGAAATGTGAACTTTTCTTAGTGTGTCTCGGGTGAGTCTCAGGAGTGAAAGAAAACCATCCACCTAGATTAAAAAAACCCTGCTTTACGAAAATGTGCCATTTTCCATTTTGAGCAATGTGCTGTAGAAGAGTCCTGAAATGGATATGAATGCTTCCTCCTCATTATCGCCATGTAGGATGCTAAAGCTACAGTCTTAACAAGGTGGTGTGTGGATTACGTGTGGGTGGTGACTCCAGGCTGCTGACTCTCCACCTTTACTCCAAACACACCAGAAGGGTACAGGGGTCTCTCTGTTTCAGCGGAGTGAAGTTTGAACCTTTTTCTTTTAATTAAATACATAGAAAAATGCCATTCTTGGTAAATTATTGGATTATGCATTGATGTCATAACAAGTTGTTAAACCTTGAACTTGTCAGGCACTGGAAGGTGTGACTCTGCAGAGAATTTTTGTACCTTTAGAGGCAGAACAGGAAACAGCTGGTGAGAAGACAGTCATTGATAACAGGTTTTAATTTTACCCAGCCATCATACTTTGTTCAGATGATTTTTGTTCTTGACTAGTACCATTTTGTATTTTTAAATTTTGGTGTAATTTTTAAATTTTTTTTAACATTTATTTTTTAGTTATAGGTGTATACAATATATTTTATTTTTATGTGGTGCTGAGGATCGAACCCTGTGCCTCACGCATGCTAGGCACTTTACCTCTGAGCTACAACCTCAGCAAATTTTGGTGTAATTTTAAGTTTATAGAAAATTTATTGGGCCGGACGCCGTGGTACAGCCTGTAGTCCCAGGAAGCTGAGTCAGCAGGATAGTGAGTTCAAAGCCAGCCTCAGCTACTAAGTGAGGCACTAAGCAAGTCAGTGAGACCTTGTCTCTAAATAAAATACAAAATAGGGCTGTGGGTGTGGCTCAGTGGTTGAGTACCCTGAGTTCAATTTCCAGTACCCCCCCAAAAAAAACAAGTTTGTTGAATAGCATAATGAACTTCCTTATACTCTTTTTTTTTTTAAAGAGAGAGGGAGAGAGGGAGAGAGAGAGAGAGAGGAGAGAGATTTTTTTTTTGTAATATTTATTTTTCGGTTATCGGCGGACACAACATCTTTGTTTGTATGTGGTGCTGAGGATCGAACCCGGGCCGCACACATGCCAGGCGAGCACGCTACCACTTGAGCCACATCCCCAGCCCTCCTTATACTCTTAAGGCAGATTCACCAGTTGATTACCTCTTATCTTGCTTGATTTATGAGTCTCCATTTTCATATGTGAAAACATATTTTTTCCCTGAATCATTGAAGAGTTCGTTGGAGACATTGTCTCTTTTTACTCCTAAATATGGATGTCTCCTAGGAACATGTCATTCTTTTATGTAACCCCAGTGCAGTTATAAAAACCAAGACATTTGTCATTTTTTTAAATTAATATATTTTTTTTAAGTTGAGATGGACACAATATCTTTATTTATTTTTAGGTGGTGCTAAGGATAGAACCCAGTGCCTCACACTTTTAAGGCAAGCACTCTCCACCACTGAGCTCCAGTTCCAGCCCTGTCATTGATATTTTTTAAAAAATAAAAAAATTTTAATTTGTTATATATGACAGCAGAATGCATTACAATTCATATTACACATATAAAGCACAATTTTTCATGTCTCTGGTTGTATATAAAGTATATTCACAGCATTTGTGTCTTTATACATGTTCTTAGGGTAATTATATCCATCTCCTTTCACCATCTTTTTTTACCCCATGCCCCCTACCATCTCTCCCTCCCCTTTGCCCTATCTAGAGTTCATCTGATCCTCCCAATCCCCGCTCCCCACCACAGTATGAATCAGCATCCTTAAATCAGAGAAAACATTTGGCATTTGTTTTTTTTTGGGATTGGCTAACTTAACTTAGCATTATATTCTCTAACTCCATCCATGTTCCTGCAAATGCCATGATTTTATTCTCTTTTAATGCTGAATAATATTTCATTGTTTGTATATAACACATTTTCTTTATCGATTCATCTACTGAAGGGCATCTAGGTTGGTTCCACAATTTAGCTATTGTGAATTGTGCTTCTATAAACATTGATGTGGCTATGTCCCTATAGTATGCTGTTTTTAAGTCCTTTGGGTATAGACTGAGGAGAGGGATAGCTGGGTCAAATGGTGGTTCCATTCCCAGTTTTCCAAGGATTCTCCATATTGCTTTCCATATTGGCTGCACCAATTTTCAGTCCCACCAGCAATGTATGAGTGTGCCTTTTCCCCCACATCCTCGCCAGCACTTATTGTTGTTTGTACTCTTAATAGCTGCCCTTCTGACTGAAGTGAAATGAAATCTTAGAGTAGTTTTGATTTGCATTTCTCTAATTGTTAGAGATGAACATTTTTTCATATATTTGTTGGTTGATTGTATATCACCTTCTGAGAAGTATCTGTTCAGTTCCTTGACCCATTTATTGATTGGGTTATTTGTTTTTTTGAGTTCTATATATACACTAGAGATTAGTGCTCTATCTGATGTGCATGTGGTAAAAATTTGCTCCCAAAATGTAAGCTCTGTATTTACCTCACTGATTGTTTCTTTTGCTGAGAAGAAGCTTTTCAGTTTGAATCCATCCCATTTATTAATTCTTGATTTTAATTCTTGTACTATAGGAGTCTTATTAAGGAAGTTGGGGCCTAATCCAATATGATGGAGATTTAGGCCTATTTTTTCTTGTATTAGATGCAGGGTCTCTGGTTTAATTCCTAGGTCCTTGATTCACTTTGAGTTGAGTTTTGTGCATGGTGAGAGATAGGGGTTTAATTTCATTTTGTTGCATATGGATTTCCAGTTTTCCCAGCACCATTTGTTGAAGAGGCTATCTTTTCTCCAGTGTATGTTTTTGGTGCCTTTGTCTAATCAATATGCATTAATGTCATAACAAGTTGTTAAACCTTGAACTTGTCAGGCACTGGAAGGTGTGACTCTGCAGAGAATTTTTGTACCTTTAGAGGCAGAACAGGAAACAGCTGGTGAGGAGACAGTCATTGATAACAGGTTTTAATTTTACCCAGCCATCATACTGTGTCCTCTATTCTGTACCATCGGTCTACCAGTCTATTTTGGTGCCAATACCATGATGTTTTTGTTACTATTGCTCTGTGGTATGGTTTAAATATAGCGATGTTACCTGCTTCACTCTTCTTGCTAAGGATTGCTTTAGCTATTCTGGGTCTCTTATTTTTCCAGTTGAATTTCATGACTGCTTTTTCTATTTCTATGAGGAATGTCAATGGGATTTTGACTGGAATTGCATTAAATCTGTATAGTGCTTTTGGTAGAATGGTCATTTTGACAATATTAATTCTGCCTATCTAGAACAAGGTAGTTCTTTCCATCTTCTAAGGTTTTATTTAATTTCTTTCTTTAGTGTTCTGTAATTTTCGCTGTGGAGGCCTTTCACCTCCTTTGTTAAGTTGATTCCCAGGTATTTTATTTTTTATTTTTTTGAGGCCATTGTAAGTGGGGTAGTTTTCCTTGTTTCCCTTTCCTGTCATTGATATTTAATACTATTAGTAACTTGCAGTTCACGTTAAAATGTTGCTGTTTGACCAATAATGTCCTTTTATTACCAATTCTGTCCTCTTCCAGGCTTAGTCTTAGTATATAGAATCTTTTAAATTGAAATGTAACCTGTTTGAATCTACAGTTTCTTAAAAATTTTCTGACTTTGATTTTCCCTACTGTGGCAAGGGGTGCCATTTAGCTTTTTCTTGTGCAGTTCAGTGTCACTGGGTGCATTCAGGATGCTGTGTGTGGTGGGCCAGCTTTCTGTCCTGTAGTGAACACCTGAGATAATCCAGTCCACAGTCAGCTGGCTCCATGCTTTTACGACTGAGGCAAGGCAGCACACCATGGCTGCAGCCGTCAGAGGAGCAAAGCTGCTTCACCAGAACTGCTGGGCAGTGAAAAGAAGGAGCTGGGGCCCAGTGTCCCTGTTGAGGGCACCCCCCAGTTCAGTGTCACTGGGTGCATTTATGATGCTGGGTGTGGTGGGCCAGCTTTCTGTCCTGTAGTGAACACCTGAGATAATCCAGTCCATCCTTTGGATGTAGAGCATTGTATAGTTACTGTCTCTGGAACTTTCCACCTATAATAAATTCCAGCCCCTTATTCTGTCCTCTCCCATCCTCAGACCCACCGAGGTGCCCTGCTTTTCTTTTCCTCTTCCTTTCCAGATGTGATTTCGCTGTGCTGCCCAGGCTGGTCTCCGACTTTCGTGCTTTAGCAAACCTCCTGCCATTGCCTCTCAAGTAGCTCCCAAGTCTAGGTGTGTGCCAGGCACCTGACTTCACTGCTATACTTTCTGTCTTATGAATTTGTAGACTTTGATGCTTCTAAAGGGTTCATTTTGTAGAATGTCCCCAATTCCTCATCTTCAGATTGAGGTTCGCATTTTGGGTAGCAGTGTGTAGTAGTTTTCAGAGCATTGTACCAGAAAACATGTTGCTTGGTCTCAATAGTCTCACCTTTGGTCTTTTGATTCATTACTGTCATTACTGACTTTTCTTGCTTAGTGGGGACCTCCTTTGCCCTTATGTCATGCCAGTGTTGAACACGTACTTACTTCTGCGCAGCTGGAAGTTCCAGGCTCACCTTGTGCATTTTCTGCTCAGTCCTGGAATCTGCCTTTTCCCCAAGGAGGCCAGTTCCTGTTAGTGGAGAGTGGAATCTGGCAGCCGTGATCTGGGCGTTGGGTTTGTGCCTTGTTCCTGGCAGGGCGCATTGTTGGCAGAACCTCAGCAGAAGAGGTCTCATGGAGAGGTCTGCGTTTGTGGATGCTCACTCCATGCTGGGAACCTTGAGCATAGAGATAGCTTTAGTGCAGCCTTTCCCACAAGGCACGCTCTGCTCTTCCCCTTTTGTGCTTGCCTTGTCCTTCCTTGCCAGTGAGAAGCCACTCTAAGGTCCTCATCTACTCACTTGCTCAAGCTGGCGTGCACAGAAGTCTCTGAATCATAACCCATGCCTCTTGGGAAATGAAACCACTAAGGAGTTGATATTTATTTGTATTGATGTTTGAGGTAAATGTATGTACAGTGAAGTGCACACACCTGTACTATTAGAGGGTGAGGATTGGGGTTTGTCAGTGTTTTGTGGGAAGATCACTTTTTTTAAAATATACATATTTTTAGTTGAGGATGAACCTTTATTTAATAATATTTATTTACTTATATACAGCATTGAGAATTAAACCCAGTCCCTCACACATCGTAGGCAAGTGCTCTCCTACCACTGAGCCACCACCCCAGTCCTAAGATCACTGCTTTTGTGAACATCATAGGACCATTACATATAAAGTCTGGGACAGAACCTGGGGCGGTGTGGGACATAAAAGGATATAAGATATGGTTATGGCCTTGAGGAATTTTTATTAGAGAAAAATCATATCCTTATAAAAAGTCAAGTGGAAGCACAATGCAGCAATTATCCATAGGCCGTTTATTGACAAGGTGATGATTAAGGAGTTCTGCTTATTGGACTTCATTGGTATCTGTTGTGCACAGGGCACCTGCCTGAGCCCCCTGCTGGTGTAGTGGGTAGTGCATGGTGGGGGAGATGAAAATCTCTGTACTTAGGAGGAGTAACACAGGAAAAGGTCAGTTAATTTTCAAACAATTGACTTGTGGAATTTAGTTTAACTACTATTTATTGAGAACCTGCTGTGTGCCAAGCACCATGGTAGATACATTGGTGAATACTTACTGATTTGTGCGTGTGTGCTAGGATTTGTGTGGATGAGGCACATGCTATACCACTGAGCTGTACCCCCAACCAACAGCTCCTGCTCTTTAGGCAGTACCAGTTTCCTGGGGAAGATGTGGACACACATCAGGAGGCAGGGTGTTAGTGGCCCTGGCAGCTGAGTGTGAGGGTGGACAGAGGAGCTCTGAGGCAGTACGTGGAAGAGAGTAGAATGAACAGAGGCAGGGGGTGAGAGCCAGAGCCAGGCCTCACCTTCTCTCCCAAGGCCTCCTAGGAGATGCTGCTTCTGGCGCTTCTCTTCTCCCACAGCTCCTGTTACTGTGTGGCTTGACCTGGCTTTGTTTCTTATCATCAGCACTGCTACCACCCCAGCACTCAGTTATGTATTCCATATAACAAATGGATGTTGTTAGAGAACCAGGACTTTCCACTCCCCAAGATCAGGGTCATACTGTGTGGGCAATTTTGAATGTAGTTGGATCATGGGGGATTGATTCCAGGACCACCCCCTGCTGTGTGGGTACCAAACTCTAAGGAAGCTCAGTCTACATAGAATGGTGTAGTATTTGCAAATCACCCACACATATACTCCCGTGTACTTCGAATCACCTCTGTGTTACTTATGATGCTTAATACAATGTAAGGGCTATGTAAATAATTATTCAGCTGCATTGTTTAGGGTATAATGATGGGAGAAATGTCTGTACATGTTCAGTAGAGATGTTTCTTTTGAATATATTCTTTTTTTCTTTTTTTTGTGGTGCTGGGGATTGAACCCAGGCCCTTGAGCGTGGAAGGCAAGCACTCTACCAACTGAGCTATATCCCCAGCCCTCTTTTGAATATTTTGATCCTGGAAGGTTGAGTCTATGGATGCAGAATTTTAGGATATGAAAAATTGACTGTATATATTTTTAGTAGTTTCTTCTTTGTTTTTTGGGTACTGTGGATTGAATCAAGGGATGAGCCCATCCAGCCCTTTTTTATTTTTTATTTTGAGACAGGTTCTTGCTAAGTTGCTAGTCTGGCTTTGAACTTGTGATCCTCCTGCCTCAGCTTCCTGAATTGCCAGGATTATAGGTGTGTACCTCTGTGCCTGGCTTCCTTTTTCTTCTTTTGTGGTGCTAAGGATTAAATCCAGTGCCTTGGGTATATTAGGCAAATACTGCACACTAGGCAAATATTCTACCACTGAACTACATCCCTAGACCTTTTTCTTTTCTTTTTTTTGTGTGGGGTATGGGAGATTGAACTCAGGGGCACTCGACCACCGAGCCACATCCCCAGCCCTATTTTGTATTTTATTTAGTGACAGGGTCTCACTGAGTTGCTTAGTGACTCTCTTTTGCTAAGGCTGACTTTGATCCTCCTGCCTCAGCCTCCCCAGCTGCTAGGATTACAGGCGTGCGCCACCTCGCCTGGCTTCCGTTTTCTTTTGAGACAGAGTTTTATTGCTAAGTAGTTGAGTCTGGCCTGGACCTTGCCATCCTCTTGCCTCAGCCTCTGGAGTAGCTGGGATTACATGCATGGCCACTGCACCTGACCTCACCCCCAGCTCTTCTGACTATACCTTTTTGATATCCTTGCCCTCGTAAGAGCTGAGACATTACAATAAGATGTACGCTAGGAAGAGAACTGGATTGTCCCCCACACTAGCTAGCTCTTACCATCTTTCCTGCTTCTGGAGGGTCCTAGTAAGCTTGGTGTAGTTTGAGGTAGTACATCCTTGGTCAGGCATCGTTTAGGCTTTCCATACAACAGTCCCTTTAGCTGCTATAGCAGTCCTATCAGCTACTTTTACACTGAGGACACTGAGGCAAGGAGGTTAAATTATTTGCTAAGGGTCACCTACCTGGTGGAGGGTGGAGCACAGGTTTGGAGCCAGGCAGTCTCCTGGGTCCTGCATTCTTGCCTGTGGAAGAATGCAGGTGCCAGTAAATGCTAGGCCATTGCCGGCACTCCAACTGTTTTGTCGTGCAGCTGGGTATTGACCTCTTCTTGTTTTACTTATTGACTTCTTTGTAAGTGCCTCTGCTGTACCATTTCCTCTGAGGGAATGTGAAGGTATAGACCCAGTTCATAACCCTGAAAGGAATTATAAACTACGTTGCAGATCAGCCTAGTGAATCTGCCACAGGGTTCTGATCCTGAGACGCTTTCGGAGTTGTGTAGGGTTGTTACATCACTCAGCCCTGCAGGGCACAGCAGCAGCTGAACCAGGTTTCAGAAGAGGAATCCCTGCTCACAGGGCTTCCCTGAAGGAGGGAGAACCTGGCTGCACCCCGAGGGAGGAGGGGTTGGCTGGTTGGAGTGTAGAGGGGGCGCTGGGGTGCATGGGGTCCAGGGTAAGACGGGAAGCGTTTGTGGGAGACGATGATCATATTCGCTTCAATGAGATTTACTAAAACATGTAAACATTTTAAGGAAGGGGCTTATCTTCTGATTTTTCTTGAGATCCTGATATTTGTTAGACTTGGTTTTATGCTTTTTTTAAAGAGAGTCTACCTTAAGGGACCCTAAGTACCTGGGTTTGGCAAGAACACCTCCCGCGTGGCAAGTGCTTTATGAATTGCTACAGAGGGAGCACACTGGGAACCAGCCGCCAGGCCGAGGCACAGCCTGCAGCCTCCTGGCTTTTCTGTGCCTTCCCCAGTCACCATCCATCCTGGGAAGCCACCCTCTTGGCCTAGATTGCCAGTCCGGTCCTTTCCCCTGAACCTCGTGACTCACTTGCTGCACTGTGTAAGATGCTCACTCTCAGCTCAGTGTGCCGTCCACCGTCTACAGCTCCGGCTGGCTTCTCCTGTGCGTCTAGCATGTATGTTGTTAGGACTGTACTGCAGTGACCCTTCTTCTATGCATCCTTTGGGAACCTGCACACTGATTTCTCCTAGGTAAAAGTGTAGGAGCAGAAGGCTGGGTGCTGGGACATGCACTCAGCCTCAGTGGACTCCACTGATCTGTTTCAAGGTAGTTGCACTCATCTGCATTTTTCCCAGCGTGGCGTGGAGTTGGGTTCTGCAAGGCCAGCGCTGGAAGCAGCCGGGTAGAAAAAGCATGAAGGCTCTCTCCCAGGTGTGTAGCACTTCTGGGAAGTGTCTGCCTCATAGTAGACACTTTGTAACCATTTGTTGCATGACTTAACCACGTGCTTTTGGTGATTTTGCTACATATGTTTTTATGGAGTATGTAGTTTAGTAGAAGCTGATTGCTGGGAAATAACTAGTTGTTTAGGAGGCAAGGGGAGGGCAGCTTTGGCACAGCCCCCTCCCAACAGTGGTGAGTATCTGTGGAGGCAACAGTAAACAAATGCTTCCTTGTGAAGGAGCCAGCAGAGGGGAAAGATTAAAGACACAGGAAGGCAGGAGAAGCTGCGCTGAGGGTGGAGGTGGGCAAGGGGCTCAGTTCTCAGAGCCATCTCACTCTGCACTCTGTGTCCCTTTCATATCTGCAAACATTTCTCGGCATGGATCCATCTATCTAGTCCAGCACTAGCAGGGTTTTGTTAGAGTCGAGTAACCCGAGGTTATTTAGAGAGGTCAGCCAACCTTAGGAATTCTTTTACTATTAAGTAACAGAGCCAGGAGTCCCAGCCTAGTGCCCTACAACTTGGACTCCTAGTGCCCACACTGCTCCCTGTTAATTCTCAGGGTGCAGCTTTTGTGGTTTCTAACGGCTCTCCTGATGTAGAGGTGGATTGTCTTGAACTTTTTCCGAGGATTGCAGATTTTTTTAATCTAAGAGATGTACTTTGGCGTGTGGCTGACCTTGGTCCAGGCTGTCTCTGTGGCCCTCTAGCTGTCTGCTCTAGCCTTAGTGTTCACATGTGCAAACTGGGTCTTAGACTGCCTGCCTTATGGTGCAGTGTTGGGATTTAGTGGGGGTAATACTTGTGAAGGACCTGGGATTGCAGGGAAACAAGGGACCAGTAAATGGCCTTCCTTATAGTTCTGAGGGCACTGGCTTGAGCCTCTTTGTATTTTTGTCCACATGCTCAATGTGGCAAAGCTAATAATCCACCCCATTCTATTTGTGTATGGTGGCTTAGATATTGTAAGTGATTGAATATTTGGAAGATAAAAGAGTAGAAACTGTAGCCTCTTGAGGCAGCTAGCCATACCTAGGATTTCTTTCAGTTGGTGGGGGGCAAAAGTTTCAACAAACACCATCCTAGTGGGTGTCCCAAGCTGGATGGCTTAGATTTCTCTCTCCATCTTTTCCCTTTTTTGGCCTAGGGCAGGAGCTCTCCTAAGATCCTTGTTCTATTTGCTCATGTTGAATGAAGGGAAAGTATTGCAGATTCATCAAAAACTATAGACTTTATGGGCTGGGGCTGTAGCTCAGTGGCGGATGCTTGCCTGGCATGTGTGAGGTACTGGGTTCAATCCTTAGCACCACATAAAAATAAAGGTATTGTCCATCAACAACTACAAAAAAAAATTTAAAAAAAACTAGACTTTATGACATATTTCTTTAGGTTAGTGTTTGTGAATGCTCTACGGAAAATGAATCTGTTCTTATAAGCCATCACTCCAGATACTAGGTATCCAGTAATAGCTTTCACACTTTCTTTAGTGGTCAGATTAATTTCATTCAGAATGAGTATTCTTGTTCAAACAGTTCTGGGAATTTTCAGGATCTAAAGGGGGTGGAATTTTCAGGATCTGATAGTTATTATTGTAGCCCTATTTCTAATGAAGGTGCTACCAACGTGAGCATTTTCATTGCTCTACTTCGTGGTCTGTGAGGTGAACTGCTTGAGTTTAACAGGGAATTTTTTGGACATGTCCTAAAAACCCTTATTTGCTGCTGTATGTGCCTCTCTGGTTCTTCTACTCTGCATTTGTCACTTCCCCATTTGAACATTGACATTCCCTTGACCCAGCACTGTTCCAGGTAAAGTGCTCTTCAGGTAGGAAATTCTTCCATTCTCACCTGGAGGCAGATGTGGGGCTGACCTTTGGAATTTGGAAGTGGGTCTGAAACCACACTTCCTGCCGCCTGGATTTGGGTCTTTTGTTTCCTCATCTTGTTTGCAGGGCTTCTTCTTTATTCTGTCCAGGGATTCCCTTCTCTGAAAGCAAAGCCTAGGAACTTGTTGCTAAGATCTAGAACTTGAATTTCACCTGTGAGTTTTGGTTTGATTCACATTCTTCTGTGTTTGTGTTTGGGGTACCTTCTTACCCTTGCCTGGGTTCTGTGATGAAAGGGATCAAGCGATGACCACAGAGTGGCCTGGGGCTTCACGTGCTGTGTCTGCTGCAGGTGCCCTCAAGGAGCTCAGGTGCCAAAAGTGTGTCCGAAGGTTACAGTAGTCTTGGAGCTGGCTTTGTTCCCTTGTCCTCAATCCCTGACACTCTCTGGTCCTGCTGAGTAGGGCTGAGCCCTGGCCCTTGCTTATTTATTGCCTTAACATTGTGTTGATGATCAGATGTCCTGGTGCTGTGTCAGTGCTTTATATTGCTGTTCTTAATTTTGGGCAGGAACTCCTAATTTGTAATCTATTTTATTACCATATTAGAGGTTTTTTTTTTTTTTTGTAGTTTTCACTTAACTATATGTATTTGAGAAGGAGTGGTCCGATTGTCCCTTATGCAAAAGAATTTTCTTCCAGAGGCATTTTATGCTAAGGAGATTCTATATATTATTTTTTCTTTCATTTGGTGACTTCCATAGAAATGCATTCTGAAAGTAGTGTGAATATTTTAAAAAATGAATGACTCTGCCTTTATCTTTACACAATTGTAAGCCTATTTTAAAATCTAGTTATAATAAATCCAAGCAAATATGAAAAACTGGCTTTTATCCTAATTTTCCATAGAATGTTTATTGCAGCACTCATCCACTTGCTTACTTAGTATTTATTGAATGCAAATAAACTGCAAATAACTCTGCCATCAGTAGAGAGGGGATCATGTAAATGTGGTACATCAGTCAATAGATTTCAGTGCTGCTGGTAAAGACAGCGGAGTTACACTCTATATGTGCTGGTATGGGAAGTTTCCAAGATATTTTATTAAATAAAAACAAATGAGACATAGAACAGACTATATGATATGTTCCTATTTATTTTTATTATTTTAAAATTATTATTATTATCTTAAGAAAATGGAAAAAGAAGTTTTATTGCTTTGCTAGCAAAGGAGAAGCACAGGGGACTCCTGTTCCAGAGTCTGTGAGTCTGCCCATCAGAGGGTTTTTAAAGAGGTGTTTGAAAGACCACATTCCAGGTGTCCTCTGACAGGGTTGTCATTCACTTGTTAATTTGGAAGATTTCTTAGTGATCCTGTTTTTTTTTTTGTTTGTTTGTTTGTTTTTTTTTAGGCACATATACTTATAAAATAATTGTTCATCTATGTAAAAATGTATGCAAAGATACAGACGGACAGGAGTGGGAGGTAGGATAGATAGACTTATACTTAAAAAAGTTTGCATTTTCCTATACTGTAATCCCCCCCTCCCCTAGGCTGGAGTTCTTGTGCATGCTAGGCAAGCACTGAGCTACATTAGCTTCTGTGCTATAATACTTAAAACCTGCAAGATGATTTTAATGTTAGTTAAAAAAATTGCCCTATTATAAGTCCTCTGTTGTGTATTAGATGTGTTTCTCTTGTTTTAATATTTTGGTGGTTTATAGCAAATCAGATTTATAGCATTACATCCTTAACTTAAATGTTATCAGAGTTTGTCTGCTAAGATGTCACACCCCGTTCCATGTGACATGAGAACTCTGAGATGACAGACTTCTGCATCCTTCTTCTTCTTCTTCTTTTTTTTTAGAGAGAGAGAATTTTTGAATATTTTTTGGTTCTCGGCTGACACAACATCTTTGTTTGTATGTGGTGCTGAGGATCGAACCCGGGCCGCATGCATGCCAGGCGAGCGCGCTACCGCTTGAGCCACATCCCCAGCCCATCCTTCTTTTTTTAAAAAATATTTTTATTAGTTATAGATGGAGACAGTACCTTTATTTGTTTATTTTTTATGTGGTGCTTAGACTCACACCCAGTGCCTCACACATGGCTAGGCAAGCGCTCTACCACTGAGCCCCAGCCCTCTGTGTCTCTCTTTTTGGTATGGATATCTGATTTACTTGTATGTTATAAACCCCATGCTACAGTGTTATCTTTGTATAAAATAGTTATCTTTGAAAGAAATTACAAAATCAGAAAATGTTTCACACTTCCCATGTTTCCATTTCCAGTCTGCGCTCCTTCGTGAGTTTGGCGTCTTCTTCAGCCTGGAGGATGCCAACATTCTCATAGTCTTGGTCTACTGGCAGCATGTTCTCTCAGCTCTTGCCTTTCTGGGGATGTCTTCATGTCACCTTCATTTTTGAAGGGTATTTTCCCTGGATGTGGAATTTGTGGTTGGCAGCTCTCCTTCTAGCATGGCTCTTTTGTCCCTGGTTTGTACCATCCTGGGGAGGGTTCTCACTGGGGAGTTTTTTGTTTTTTTGGTACTGGGGATTGAATCCAGGGGAGCTTAACCACTTAACCACTTAACCAACATTTCCAGCCTCCGACTTTATTCATATATATATATATATTATTCTGAGACAGGGTCTCACTGAGTTGCTTAGGGCTTTGCTAAGTTGCTGAAGCTAGCCTCAAATTTTTGATCTTCTTGCCTCAGCCTCCGAGTTGCTGGGATGATGTGTGTGTACCACCATACCTGGCCTCTCATTGTTGTTTTTTTTTTTCCCTCCAGAATGTAAAGAGTCTTTTTTTCCTCAGTTACTTTTAGGAGTTTTCTCTTTATTATTGGAATTTGGTTGTTGGATTATGATGTGCCTATTCTGATTCTTAGATCTGTAGGAGTACAGTTTTTTACCAAGAGTTTGTAAAATGTACTGCCATTGTTTCTTCCATTTTTTTCTATTCCTCTTCCTGCTCCTCTTCAGTTTCTGGTTATGCTTATTTTAGATGCTTGATGTTGTTCTGCTGAGGACCCCTTTCTTTGCTCAGTTTGGATTGTTTCTGTTGTGCTGTCTTCAAGCTTTCCTCTGTTCTCCTATGGCATCTGGTAGTTGTTCTTGTCAGGTCTTTTGGTCACAGTGATGCAAAGCTGACTAACAGCTATGGGCCACATTTTCCTGCCTTTGCTTACATCTAGTGATTTTGGTTGCATGATGGACCATAGTGATAGTCTAAAGAATGTTACGTTTTGAGGATCCACATTTTATTGTCTTTTTAAAATGGTAGCATTGAGTTTTATTCTGGCAGGAAGTTCATTTACTTGTGAATCAGTTTCATTCTTTCAAGGATCGTTTTCTTTCTTTTTAAAAACAGATCTAGGTTAGGGATTGGCACATTGTGGCCTGCAGACCAAATGTGGCCCCTGCTTAAGTCTTTGGGAACCCGGCCACATCATTCATGTGTTGTTTGCTGCTTTCATTCTGCAGTGGCCAAGGTGGATAGACTGTGTAGCCTCTGAAGTCTGGAATCTTGATTCTGGCACTTGCATAAAAAGTCTGAAGACCTCTGCCTGGAGGAGCCTTCACTCTGGGTCTAGGTTAGCCCTGTGCCCAGTGGCTTTGCTGTGTCTGCTGGTGTCCTCCCAGCTCTCTTCTTTCCGTATGTTGGAACCTGGTTTTCCTGGCCTTTTCTAGCCTCCTCTTCCCCAGTAGTTGTTCTTTGCTTGGTTTCCTGGAGTCTCACCAGGAGCGCACATAGCCTGTCATTCAGCCAGGAACTCCAAGTGACTCTGTGTGGGAATCTGGAGTCCAGTCCCTTCTCGGTGAGCATTCTTTTCTTGGGTACTTTGCCCCACCAATTCCAGGGTCTTGATAAGTTGCTGAGGCTGACCTTGAACGTGGAATTCCCCCTCAGCCTCCCAAGGCACTGGGATTACACATGTGTGCCACAGTGTAGTTGATTTCTTGATAGTTGATTTTTTGTAATTAATAAATTGTTCATTATTGGGTTTATTTTTTGTTGGACCTAATTTTCTCACAGTGGAGTATTCTTCTAACTTAAATATGCCATTAAAGTTTAAGATGACTTGGTGTATCCAAAAAATAGTGCAGATGAATGTCTGGAGGAGCGCCCCTGCCCCATCCAGGTGAGAAGCCTGCTAGTGCTCTGAGAGCCCCTCCCTGCTGGAAGGGAGAGAGGTATTTGCATCTCATTTGAGCTTTGGAAAGCTAGGAAGGTCAGAGGAGAAACTGAAGTAGTTGTTAAACATGCAGCAGGATTTAAGCTCTGAGAATCAAATCCTCTCCTGGTTGGTGTTACAGATCTAAACTGGGCACTTTGTCACGCAGTCTCAGGGCTCTGGATTTGACTTGCTACCTTGAAGGCTTAGTTAATTATACAAAATCCTCTTTGGTGCTAACAGCCATTGGAGCTCTGCAAGGAATAGTCCAACAGCTCTTTTCATTTACCTGGTTTATTTAAGAAGATCCATCCTATTCCTACTTGATTTTCTTTCCTTTTTAAGATAATGAGACATCTATTTACAGTTCAATCAATATTTTAAAAAATCATTTGTGAACTTCTGGTCAGGAAAGGGAACATTTCAGCACCCTGAGAGCCCTTGGTGTGCCCTTTTATCTTCACTACTTTC
Source organism: Urocitellus parryii (assembly GCF_045843805.1). Lineage (NCBI taxonomy): Eukaryota > Metazoa > Chordata > Mammalia > Rodentia > Sciuridae > Urocitellus > Urocitellus parryii. The sequence continues at coordinate 1,258,395 of NW_027554189.1, forward strand.
TCACTCTAAGCGGCAAATCTTGCTCTTACTTTTTTTTTTGGATATCTTTTTAGTTGTAGTTGAACACAACACCTTTATTTTATTTTTATGTGGTGCTGAGAATCGAACCCAGTGCCTCGCACCCCTGAGCCACAACCCCAGCCCCTGCTCTTACTTTTTTAATGGTTCTTAATGGTTTCCTATCCACGCATGCATTTCTAGAAACTGCACTTCAGTTTTACCTACATTGAGATTTATCTAAGTGATAGGCTGCATTTATTTATTTTTTGTGTGTTGCTCATTTCCTCAGTGGATTCTCCCAGGTGTTGAGTATGTGGTGTGTGTGCTTAACTCACCTTTGCCCTCTGTGAGGCTGCGATACGTGAGCACAACCCAGCTGGCTTACCCTTCCTGCTACCAAATCACAATGGAGTGAATTTTCTTGCTTGTCCTTGTGCCTGCAAGCACGTGTAGGGCACAAGGAAACTGCATGGTTTCTTTAAAAAAAAATGCCTATTTGGGTATTTTGTCTATTTTCTGTTGAGTTATCTTTTTATTATCGATTCTAGGAGCTTTTATATATTTTGTACTATGAATACATTTCCACTGTGAAGCTTGTTTGTTCATGATCTTTGTAGGGTCTTTTGACACTCTCAGATTTAATGTCAGATTTTGCAGTCTTTCCCTTTAGAGTTAGTGCTTCTTTATATTTTGTTTATAAGTTTTTCTTTCCTGAGTGTGAAGGTAATTTCTGTGTTCTCTGCAGCAGCTCTGTGTCTTGCCTTCCCTCTTGGGGGCAATTCAGGGCTCCAGTCTCTCTTTTCCCGGGTGGATCCAGAGTTCTTAGTTACTTAACACTGCTGAGGAGCATGTCCTTTCCCTTCTTGCACTGCTCTGTCATGTACAAAGCTGCAGTGTACTTGAGGTCTGCCTGAGGCTGTGTGCTTGTTCTGCTGGTCTCTCTTAATTGCTGGGGCTTTATAGAAAATCGTGTGAAGGCAGATCTCACACTAGTTTTCTTTGAGAATGTCTTAGCCATCTTGTTCTTTTGTGCTTCATATAAGTTTAAGTAGCAGCTTGCAAAGCTCAACTATACATTATCTGTTGGATGTTTGATTGAGACTGCATTGAGCCTGAACATCAATTTGGGGAGAATTGACATCTTTACAACATTGAGGCTTCCAGCCATGAGCATGGCATATCTCTTATATTTAGATATGTAGGTCCCCTGAATGAAATCATACTTTTCCCTATAGAGAGCTTGCCTGTCTTCTGTGGAAATTCTTTTAGGCATTCAATATTATCTTGATGCTTAAAAAAAAAAAAAGGAACAAAAAGCATTTTTAGCTGTTTGTTTTTGTTGGCAGGTGAGAATACGATTTATTTTTGCATCTTGTTTTAGATGCAGCATTCATAGTGTCCCCATCTCATGGAGACCCCCAGCAGCAGTGCATGCAGCTTCTCGCCCTCTCCCCGCTGCACTGACCTGCAGTACCCCCAGGGATGCCAGGCAGTGTATAAGTGTGTGCAGTGGGCACTGAAGAATTCTGCCTTCCTGTCTTCCATTCTAGAACCACAGAGCCGGGTGGATCAAGGGCTCCTGGCACCAGCTTCTCCAGCTGTCTTAGGGGCATTTCCAGGAAGTCAGGGCCATGAGAAGTCAGCCCTAGGTCATCTTCTCCTTGGCTGGGGAGGGTTCCACTTCATGATAGCTCTTGAGCTCAATGGGTTGGTGCTCAGGATTGGAATGATCAGGTCTGTGAATGCTCAGGAGAACTGCCAATGAAACCATTGAATCCTAAAGTGGTCTGTGCAAAAAAAAAATTTAAAGTTCAGATTTAGGTTTTTATTAGCTTTCTGCATTTGTTTTTCTTTTTAAGTTAGTTTTGGTAAGTTACATTTTTAGAGGACTTTGTCTATTTCATCTAGGTTTTAAGTTTATGGGAATAAAGTTGTTCATGATATTCTGTCTCCATGATTATAATAATGTTCCTTTTTCAGTTGTGACATTCTGTATTTGCACATCCGCCCTTTTAATCTCCATTATTGCCAGAGGATTGTCTATTTTATTAACCTTTCAAGTAATTAGCATTCTTGACTCTCTGTGTTTGTTATATTTTATTACTTTACTTTTTAATATATTATTTCTTTCCTCTACCCTCCATGGCTTCATTTTATCCCCCTCAATTTTTTTTCTTTTTTAAAAAAATATTTATTTTTTAGTTTTCGGTGGACACAACATCTTTATTTTATTTTTATGTGGTGCTGAGGATCAACCCAGCGCCCCGTACATGCCAGGCAAGCTCGTTACCACTTGAGCCACATCCCCAGCCCTCCTCCTCAATTTTTTGAGGGGGACATCTATGATACTTATCAGTCTTGAGCCATCTGCCTGTCCTAAGATATATGTATTTAGTTCTGGGAATTAAATGCTATGCTGCATTCAACAAGTTTTGAAGTATTTGTGTTAATATTCACTTTGAATTATTTTGTTTTTCATTTGACTTCATTAATTTGCTGCTTAAAAGTGTTTTGGAATTTTGAAACATAGTTTTCCAGGATGTACTTTTGGCTTTGTTGCATCTGATGAGAGTGTCTCTGATTTCAGCAGGGTAGCCTGTGTGCATGCCTGGCTAGGGGGAGCCATTGACATTATTGTCACATGCGGATGGCGCCCCCTAGTATTGTGGGTCATACAACTTGCACAATTCTTATGCGTTTACATTTTGAAATTTGTTGAGATTTACTCTGTGGACCTGCATATGGCCAATTTTTGTAGTGTCCACTATGTACTGGAAATAATGGGTATCCACAGTTGGTGCCACCTTCTTTATGTGTCCATTAAGTCAGATACTGTGGATCTGTCTTTACTGATTTTGACTACTTCTGTCAATAACTGGGGGAGCTGTGTTAAAACTTCACCCTAGGGATGGGGAGGTAGTTCAGTGGTAGAGTGTTTGTCTAGAATGCACAAGGCCCTGGGTTCCATCCCAGGACCTTCAAAAAGAAAAAAGAAACAACAACAACAGCCCCACCCTGTGATAGTACGCATTGCTGCTAACTTTGCCCTGTGATTGCCCTGTGATCTTGCATGTCTGCTCTGGGCAGTGCAGTGATGGTCTGCATTTGCTGCTCTGTGCAGTCCTGGGCCCTGGTGTTGTGCTTCGCATTTGAGGCTCTGTTCCTCATTTGAAGTTATGCTCTTGCATTGCGTCAGCTCAGAATGCCTAGGTATTCTTGGAGTCTGAGCCTGCTGTTGGAGGGGCCCTCTCCCGAATGGTGCTTTTGCTCTGTGTCTCTTTGGTATCAGGAATGTGCTTACACCAGTTTTCTCCTGGTGGCTGTTTAAACCTGTTTACACTGTTTACTTTTCCCTCTCTTTAGGTTGGCTCCTGTGTTTCTTATGTCTCTTGTAAACAGCTTACAGTTGGATTAAAAATATGCAGACTGGTGTTTTTTCTATTTTAATTGGACCACTTAGTCTATTTACTCTTATTTGGACCAAAACCTGCCATCTTATTTTGTGTTTTTTGTCCTGCCTGTACTTTTTGTTTGTTTGGAGTATTGGGAATTGAACCAGGGGTGCTCTACCAGTTACAACCCTAGTCCTTTTTATTTTGAGGCAGGGTCTTGATAAGTTGCCCAGGATGACCTGGAACTCCCGTCTACCTGCCTCAGTCTCCCAAGTAGCTGAGATTACAGGTGTTTGTCACCACACCCGGCTTTCCTTTTTTTTATGGATTGAAAATATTTATCTAGTTTCTTCCCCTTTACTATGATTTTTGGAAATCATGCACTGTTTCTCTTTCTCATAACAGTTCCCTAGAAATTGTGGTAGGAATGCTAAAAAAAAAATCAAGTAGATCAAGACCTTTGGTCCTTTTCCTGGACAATTCAAAATTTTGGAAATCACTAACTGCTTTGATTCTCATATGATAGTATTGTTGGTATTTCTATTTTTAGCACCACAAGGCTGGGTCTCTCTTACTTTATCTAGTCAGTGTCTTTTCAGGTCAACATAAAATTTATGCCTCTCTTTGCTCTTCACCTTTTTTGGACCTCAGGAAATCACTTATTTTGATATTTTAGAATTTCCTCTCCTGAGGGCCTGCTGATGCCCAGTTCTCTTTGTTAGTCTGAAAATGTCTTCCTTCAGTTCTCATTCTCCTGGGTGTGGGCTGTCGTCTGGTATTTCCTTGCAGCCCTGGAAGCTGCCAGCCACCTGCCCAGTGCTTCAGCTGTCTTGGTGTGCCTGCTCTCCACATTGGCTCCTCTCCTCAGCTTTGATTTTTGCTCATTTTCTCTTTAAATTTGTTGGGTTTCTTGAGTCTGAATTAGAGCCTTTCATCAGGTAAAATTCACAGCTGTTGTCACTTTGGATGTTGCCTATTTCATTCTACACTGTTTTTGAAACTAATTAGATGTATGTTCTCTCTCTTTTATGTTTTTCTTCATATTTTTGGCCTTTTTGGCTTTCTGTGCTTCATTGTGGACATTTTCTTCTGTTTTTCATTATTGAGTTCACAGATTCTCTCTTGATGAGGTTTAAGCTGCTGTTAGAAGGCTCTGGGTCCCCCCATCCCATTCTATATTCTGTTTAGTTCTCTCAATCTACTGAGTTTAATAATATATATATATATATATATATATATATATATATATATATATATATATATATATAGTTGTATTCTAATAGGTTACTTAAAAGAATTTTTCAAATGGAGTTACTTTTTGCATTGCATTTTTTTTTTTACTCTAGGCTTTCCACTTATTCTGACATATTCACGTCCCTATGTGAAAAAAGGTTACTGTAGTGTGCCTGCTTCCCAGCTGCAGCAAATTTTCAATTTGCCATTTTTACTTCACTTGAATAAATAGATATAGCATTGTATTATTTGGTAATTCCAATTTTGAATTTTTGGATCTTCTGTTTGTTGCTTAGTTATTCATTACCCCCTGCAGTGTGTTTGTTTATATGCTGTTATTTCTTACTATTCACTGTTTTCATCCTTGGAAAATTATTTGTTGGAATTAGGTGAATAATCATAAGGGATGAAGGTATCTCTGACCAGAGCGGATTCTTGTTGGCTTTTGTCAGGTGTTTGGTTCCAGTCTTTTGTTGGCTTTTGTCAGTTGTTTGGTTCCAGTCTGGGATCACTTTAAACAAGTTCGTGGCTCAGAGTTGCTTGGGCTATCTGGACATGGGAACCCAACTTGCAAAAGTGCATGAAGCTGACAGGAAATCACCTAGTGTGATTCCCCGTGATGTGTCAGGATGACTCTTGGGGTGTGTGTGGAGTGAAGAATGGTTTCAGAAAAAGCTTGACAGCTTCTTTTTGGATGATGAAAATGTTCTAATATTAGATCGTGTGGTTAGATTTAGCAAAACTCTAAATATTCTAAAATCAGTGTACAGTTGTATACTTATTACAGGTGACTTTTATGATATATAAAGTATAACTCTGTGGGGCGCCACAGTGCATGACTGCACTCTTCCCGTCCTGATGCCTCAGATTCTGACCAACCACTGCATTTGCTCTGGTTAGGGCAGAGTCTAGCTCCGATACTAAGATGGTCTTCTTGTGGGATGTGTCCCCAGGGTTGAGTTACAGTCACCTGTCCGTGGTAACCCTGCTCCTTCTGACCTTTTTTGGATGGTAAAAGCCCACTTCCGAATGTGCTCGCTCTCGTCAGCCTCTCGGGACTTTCTCTTGCTCTCCCTCTTGGGGGGGCCTGAGGCCGAGAATAGAGAAGCCGCCCTGAAGCTTGTGTAAAGGTAAAGTGTGTCTCTTTTATTTGGTGTCCCTGCAAATTCACAGAGGGACCTTAAGTTCAGCTGCCCGCACAGGTTGGGGGCGGCATAACTCAATAAACTGTTAAAAATGCATGAGGCTGCTTGTGATTCTGTGTCCTCAGGGCCATGATTTTGTGTCTTTTCTCTAATGCTCTTGTCACTGCCAGGTTCCCTGGGGTGTGGGTATGGAGATGGCGCTTGGTCTGTGAGGATGGCCTTGTGCCTGGATTCTGGGACTCTCATCCTGGTTCCTGCTTTCGGCTGCTTTCTCCTTGAATCTTCCCCTCATCAGAAGATTCTCTAGGTCTGCGGAGGCCCACTCTTCTCCTTGGATTTTGACCTTCTAGTTTCATAGTCTCTGGACAGCTCCTCTGTGTTTTTATTGAGATTATAAATCAAAGAAAGGAAAACATTTGGTATTTGGTCTAGTTTACTCCTCCTCTGCACTGTCCCCACCTCCCCATGTGGAAAGGCAGGCCCCAGCAGCTGGCCCTCATCCCTGGATCTTGAGGTCTTTTCCTTTGCTCCCTCATTTCCTACAGTCTCTCGTGACTCATCACACACTTTCTGTGGAGTGGGGCTACTTTCTCTATTATATGTTAATGTCATCTCTAATCATACAGGTGACATTAAACAAGCGGTCTGGTGAATGGGGTGAGGCTGGGACTGGGTAGAAACAGCCTGTCTGATCCTATACTTCAAGGAAGTCTGCATCTTGGTTTTACCAGAATAGTTTTAGAAATGGAGCTAATTTTAGCTAGGTGTGGTGGCCCACGCCTATAATCCTAGCCTCTTGGGAGGCTGAGGCAAGAGGATTGAGAGTTTGAAGCCAGCCTCAGCAATAGAGAGGCACTAAAAAAAAAGTAAAAAGAAACTGGTTTGATTTTTATGTGTAAGGTGTAAGTGGTGTTTGAAATAAAATAGTTGCATTGGTATGTTAGAATTTTTAATAAGGAAAATATTTTTTTGCAGTAATTATTACTATAGAAACATAGTTTTTATTCTTTTTGTTTCCTAGTGTTTCTGCTTAAGTATATTAAGCATTGGTTTTTGTGAATCACCCTTAGCTGTTTGCCTTTCTTAGTAAGGACAGAAAAGGAAAGGATGTGGCTTAGGAAAGACACCAGATGTACACAAAGAGAGGAGGGGTGAGATCTCAGTATAGGCACCAGCAATAAAATGCATGAAACAGCACTTTTGCTACATTAAAAATAAAAAAAGCCACATTTACTGAGCTAACAGCAAATGAAAATGAGGTTAATAATATATTTCTAAGTTCAAAATTTATAGTGTATTTACTTGCATAGAAAGAGCCACACGTTTTTCAAATGGAGTTACTTTTTGCATTGCATTTTTTTTACTCTAGGCTTTCCACTTATTCTGACATATTCACGTCCCTATGTGAAAAAAGGTTACTGTAGTGTGCCTGCTTCCCAGCCGCAGCAAACTGTGACACCTGTGTGGTTTATTTCAGATCCAGCCTCTTCCTGCTTCCTGTCCTAACCTCCTGTTTTAAGCCCCATAGCATTTTGTACTGCTTTGTACCCTGGAACACAAGTTACCTTTGTTTTATAGTTTTCCACTTGCAAGAAAGCAATATCATAGATTTGAAAAACCAAAGCATATAGTATTAAAATAGTGATAATGAAATAATGCTAGGAACCACTTAAATGAGCTTTGGCATTGCTTTTCCTGCCATTTCCCCAGTGCATTACCTTGCTCTCAGGGAGCCACAAACTCTATGTTGCACTCTTTTTTGTTTGCTTATGCAATTCTTCCATGTTACTCAATGTTATTTTTGCCAATTTTTAAACATCTTCTTGTTATTCTACACTTCCACACTTGCTTCTTGTTGGATATTCAGGTTTCTTCCTGTATAGCCCCTGTCCCTCCTGTGCTTGGACTGTCTCATTATCTTAGAGTCCGGGGAGTCAGCTGATAGGGTGAGAGGATGATGGAACCCCTGTGGGAGGTGGGAGTGAAGCTGGAGGACCAGCCTGGAGCCTCTACCTGCCTGGAGCGCTTGTTGCCTTTCTCTCTTTCTTCACTTCCCACATCTGTTCCCCCTGGTATACTTTAAAATGTTTTTGCAGTGCTGGGATGGAACCTCAGTGGACTCCCACGGCCCTCCAACTTCCTACCTCCAGAGTGGACGGTGGTAGGGGGTCACTTCCATCATCTGAGTTCTGGGTGCAGACTGCTGGCTAAAAGTGGCCTGAGTCTGTTCCCTTGCCTGGGGGCTTGTCCTGCTGCTGTGCTTTCTTAGAAATTCCTTGAGCCTCCTTTTATACATGCTCAGCCACTGCTTCCCATTCTCTGCTTTGTGGTTGGTTTCTGCTGGTGCAGAACCTGAGATTTTGTCTTAGGTTTCATTTGGCCTTTGCCAGATCTTTCTGGATTCCTGATTACTTCCTGGAGCTTATTTGCAATCTTCTCTGCTTAAGTCATTCAAGAATCAGGTAAGTGTACTTGCTGTGCCCTCCATTTTCAGGTAATTCATAAAGGTGCAACAGGGTGGTCAGGGTGCAGTGATTGGAGACTAGCATTCATCTGTAGAATACGTTCTCCTGTGTCCTGCTTCAGCAACATGCCTGTCTCCATCACTATTTTCTCAGAAGGGCTTTGAATCTACAGCCTTCCTGGAGGGAGAGGGTGAATAGCTAAGAAGCAGAAAGGGTTTCCTTCGTTATTTGAGGATTTACATATAATGAAGACATGGTAGGCTCAGACACCTTCATGTCAGTGAAAACACATTTAGGTGTTTCAGTTGATTGAAGGCAAAATGTGGCCCAGCACTGTGAAATGCTGCCAGAATAGATGGATCAGATCCTGGTTATCAACTTCTGGCTGTGCTAACAGGTTCCAGCATCCAGATAAGGAGGAGAGAGCTTTCCAGCTTATGAACTGTTTTTTTTAAAACATCATTATTTTTAAAAAGAGTGTATATGAAATTAGAATTCTTCAGGGTGCATGGCTCAGGAAGTGAGGGGTTCAAAACCCTGTCTTCCAAGGAGATTCGGCCAAGCAGTTGGATTGGTTCAACTTAGAACACAGAGTATTCTTGGGCAAGTGAGACGGGTGAATGGCTTCCTAGATGTCAACAGTCACGAGGAGTTGGCTCTGCTCTTACACATACTTAACAAGAGAAAATTGAAGGTTTTAGAGGTGAAGTAATTTGAACTCGGAACTGGCTGTCTGCAAGGTGGCAGGGTGGGCTGGGGAATGAGGGGAGACATTCTCTGGTGGGAGTTTCTGATCAGCACAATCTGACTGGTGTCCCAGCATTGTCAAGCAACAGGGCAGACATTATTGCTCTAAGTGCTCTGAACAGCTTTAGATCATGTGTGTATTTTTTTCTCTTTTTTTTGACAGCATGGGAGATTGAACTCAGGGGCACTCTATCACTGAGCTACATTTCCAGACTTTTAATTTTTTTTGGTCTTAAGACAGAATCTTGCCAAGTCACCTAGCTGGCCTCAAACTTGCAGATCCTCCTTTCTTCAACCTCCTGAGTCTGGGTTACAGATGTGCACCAACATGCTCAATTGTGTCTTTTCCCTTTGAGTTGAAGCATAAGGAAATATCCCAGTCAGGATCTGGTAAAGGAGATAGGAAACCTTCTGGGTACTTCAGTAGAGGGCATTAGTTAGGGAATTGATTTCATGGGAGTTGGAGGCTAGAAAGACAGACAAGAAAGCTTAAGATGGCAGAATGTAGCTAGAGGAGGCAGCTCGCACCTCTAGGACCAGGAGACAAAGTGAAGCAATAGAGAAGACCTGGGGAACTAGAGCTGGGACTGCAGAGGTTGGGAAACAGCCAGGTGGTGCTGTGTATGTGCCTGGGTGTGAGGTGGGTCCTGGGGGCACCAAGGAGCTGGGAGTGCAGGGGGCACGGTTCTTTTGTCGGCAGTCTTCCTCTGGTGTTCCTGATGGCAGAATCCAATAGAAGATTCTCTGGAATAGAGGTAGGAGTTGCACTCTCCTTGTGTCTGCATCTCCAGCAGAGGTTAGGAGGGCATCTGGAGAGTGGGCTCCTTGATCCCCATTGCAGGCTGCTCCTTGGGACAAGTAGCATCAGTTTGTCCGTTCTGTGTATTCTTTTTTTTTTTATTCTTTTGGTTGTAGTTGGACACAATGCCTTTATTTTATTTATTTTTATGTGGTGCTGAGGATCGAACACAGCACCTCGCACATGCTAGGCGAATGCTGTACGGCTCAGCTACAACACCCCCCCCCACCTGTTCTGTGTATTCTTGAACCTTTCATGCAGCAGTGGTGGTTCTACTTGCTGTGCCTCTGTAACCATCTGATACACAGAGCCTCCACCGAGGGAGGGTGAATAGCTGAGACACACAGTGAGTTTCTGCTGGCTTGTCCACCTAATGAGCCTCTTTGCTTGCCCACAAGGGCCTCATGGACTCTGTGGACTCCTTTATGGCCAGAGGTTTTTGTAATGAAGCATGTCTTGGTTCATGCCTAGGGAAGCACATACATGGTCATCATGGACCACATGTGGATCTCACATTTCTCCCTCCAAGAGGCAGGGGTCAGAGCCCCACTTAATTCTCTTCAGTGATGACTACACATCTGGGCCTGCTGGCAGTGCACTAGAATTTTTTTAAAAATCAAGAATGAATTTCATTCAGAATTCAGAAACATTCAAGAATGTTTCAGAGATGTCCATGATCCATGTGGTTGAGAAATGTGCAACCTTCTTAGGAACCATACTCTTCACAAAAATCTGGATGTGGAGTAGTGAAGTTCCATTTGTAGAATCAAGAAGGTTCCAGTTCAGTTTCTTCTTAGCTTCTTTGATGAGCGTTTGTTCTCTTCGTAATAGATTATGACTGTGAGATTATTCTTGATGTAGTGCTGTGCAGGAAGAGAAGCCACAGCATCGAATCTGTGATGCTTTGCTTCTGTATTCAGAAGGAGAACCAGAATATTAGAATAGTTGCTTATTGCTCTTCAAAACAGCCAGGGCTGCCCTCCATATGCAAGCCTGCTTCTCTGTGGTCGGGCTGCTTCCCGACTGTAGTTTCTCTGGAATTACATATTTACTATTGGGATATACCTGTAATTTATATAACAATTTTTCTACTGTTAGATATTTAGTCTGCTTCTGATGTTTCAGTATTATAAATAATGATATATATATATTAAACCTTTGGTCCAGATTTCTGGCTATTTTCTTACTGTAGTTTTTAGAAGTGATGTAAAAAACTGGAGATGAAGCTTGTAAGGGGTGTTGCTGTGATTTTCAAAATTGCTTTTCAGGAAGGCTGGGCTACTTTCCATGCCCACTAATGGGATCAGAGAGTTTCCTTCTTTGTACCATGGGCAGTGTCATTTAAAAAAGTCTTTGCAGTTATGTAGATTTGATCATTTAATTGTTTTAATTATTAGTGTTACCATAAGTGCACTGAACTCTTTTGCATATGTTTATGAGTCACTATGATTGCTTCTTTTATTATTCTTTCATCTCTTTTGCTTATTTCCAAACACAGAAGTTGAAGGTGAGCTGCACCATATTAATACTCTGGGATTCTGCAGCCGCCTGGTTCTGAGAATTATTTTGTAACTCTTAGGACCTAGAGGGAGGCCCCTTGGGAAGTGCGGACTGGGGCTCAGGTCCCAACCCTTTCTGATCAGTGTGTGTCAGTGCCTTGGGTAAAGATTTGGTGTGCTTACCAAGTTTTCTAAGCCCAGGTAGTACCGTGGATGAGAAAATCACCATGATCATGCTGTTGAAGGACAGACTGCTGGAGGTGCTCAGATACTAAAGGGAGGTGTAGGAAGTCTTACCTGTAGTGTTCTCCCCGCTTCCTCCCCTTCTGCACTCTCCCTCTCTTCCTTCTTTACCACCATTCCCTCTTTCCTTCCTCCCCTTATTTCCTGCCAATTGCCTAAGTGCTGATGGACATTCAGAGTCCCTGTGACCACCCTGGGGAGTACAGAGCTGAGTGTGCAGCCCCTGATGGGTCTCCACCTGGGCTCAGACTCCTCTGTGCTCTGTGCAGTTGAGGCTGCAGGTGAAATATCTTATTTTGTTCTGGATCTTCTTTTTTGAGCGGTATTCGCAGAACTGACCTGATAGGGGGTGGTCCTGAGAGGTCTCTAAGTGACCCTGTGCCCCTCTGTGAGTTGCAGAGAGTGGGGGATATTGAGTAAGGGAGATAGGCTCTGGAAGAATGGATGACCCTCACCCAGGCTGAAAAGGGTGACCATTGGTCACTTGGGGACTGACTTGTACTTGCTGATAGTCATTGCACATAAACTCCTCCACAGGACAGACCTCACAGTTACTGGAGACCTGTCAGGAGGAATTGGAGGCCACTCCTAGGTGATTGAGGATTACTGTGTTGCTAGAAGGGTGCTTGCTGTCATGGAAGGAAGGATACCAGGTAGACCTGATTCAGGGAATAAGGGAATAGTTCAGCTCATTCCTAGACTTGTGGCCTTAGTGATTTTTTTTGGGGTGCTGGGGATTGAACCCAGGGTGCTCTACCACTGAGCCACATTTCTAGCCCTTTTTCTTTTTTTATTTTGAAACATGGCCTTGTTAAGTTGCTGAGTCTGGACTCAAACATGTGATCCTTGTGCCTCAGCCTCGTGAGTCACTGAGATTGCAGGTGTGTGCCATGGTACCTGGCTCCTGACTTAGTGGTTCTGAAATCACTTAGAACATTAATTTCCTGCAAAACAGGTATTGATGTGTGCTTCCCACAATTGATGTGTGTATCTAAAGATGTGATGTTGCTGGAGCCACCTGTTTCCCTTTCCTTAAAGGTTGCCTGTGTAGACCTGGTCTTGCAGCTGACTCTGGGACTCTCTTCATGCCTTTGGGTGAAGGTGACAGAAGGCTGATGGGTTGGTTTTTAAAGCATATCAGAATTTTTAGCCTCAGATAAACATTCAGTACTTGTAGAGCAACTGCCCACCAAGTTGCAAATTAGCAGATGGTGCCTGTCATCCATGTTCAGGGCATCTTTCTGCCCTGCATGCCATGCTGTAAGCCCAGAGGCTCGGGGTAGCATCTGAGGCCATTGCTCATGCTGTTTCTGCTCCTCTGTCCCTCGTTCTTACTACATAAGATGGGAATGATGGTATTGGTCTCCTGATCCTGGTGGTGAGATGGAGGGGTAACTAGGCACTCTGAAACAGTTACATGTTCTCTCATGATTGGCTCACCATGTGGCACAGGTGACTTGGACCTTCCAGCCTGTCATTGGCCGTGGGCAAAAAGGGGATTTCGATTTTTCTTTTTTGGACTCTGTTGAGCAGAGAGTAAGACCCTTGCTTAGGAATCTGTGTTACTGAAAGGAAAGACTGGGGGGTGGGGTCTCCCTAATTCACTCTATCTCCTCTTCCAGTCCAGGGCCTGCTCTGCAGCTGGGGTTGATGGGAGAATGAGCCAGGCAGTGTCAGGCTAGGCCAGGCCCAAGGGGATCCTATCTTTAGTTTTTTGTTGTTGTTGCTGCTGCTGCTGTTCTGAATGCTTGGTTCCTTGAGTTCTTTCTCTGTCGGGAAGGGAACCAATTAGCATCCTGAATTGCACTTTGATGAAGTTTACTTTTGTTCATTGAGATTCTACTGAGAACTACAGAAAAACTATTCATCTGGGGGTTTCAGAGGAGGGTTGTGTCATGCAAAGTTTTTCTTTGAACTTATAAGGTTAGAACTCAGGGGAGCTAAAAAAAATTTAAACTTTATAGTGTGGCTCATAAATAACTTACTGCCTTTCAAGATGAGTGAATTCATTTGGGGGAAAGCCCTGTGGAGGTTTTCCTGCCCACATAGAAGAAAGAGGCCACTAGGATGAAGACTTCTGCAGTCCGGTCTGTGGGTGGATCGGATCCTGTGGGAGCCTACCGTCCGGGGAGTGCGACTCTGCTCTGATGACAGAGGAGGTCTTTTTCCAGGTGTGCTCTTTCTTCCTGACCCTTTCTATTTCACCACCATTTGCCCTTTACCGACGGTGGTGCACTGTGTAACCAGTCATATCCCTTCTCTGTCATTTGGAAAATGGATGCCATCAGTGTGTTACTGCTTTGATCTATTATTTATTTAGAAAAATTTTGTATCATGAGAAAATGGGAATTGTGTTTTGAACTTTGAATTCAATCAAGGCTTTGGTAGCTGGTGAGTCATGAAACTTTATTAAAACAAATGATCTCAGACATGTTAGATGTTTACTGACACTGTGTTACCAGAGTTGAGACATTTAAAGTGAGCCACACATTATTTATATGAACTCATAAAATACAGAGAGAGCATGAGCTGGTTGGGGCTGGATTCTGCATCCTTCTCCAATTCTGCCTCACTTCAAAAGACTGAGTATGTGCTTTTATGTGAACAGGTGTAGAAAGCTGGAGAAGGGTGTCAGCTGGAAATGGAATTAAGCCTGAGTTATGGAAGAATGTTCTTAGTTTTACAGCCTCCTATTACTGTTCTGTTGCTCCAGTTTATTTTTTCCCTTAGCATTCTGAAGCACATGGGGCTGCTCTGTCCGCCAGGGGCAGTTGGGGCACTGTGTGCATAGTCTGCAGCAGGGTGGTCCTGAGTGTGCACACTGCCCTGGGCACTCAGGTGGGCGTGCCTTAAAACATTGCATAGTTTAGGGGCAATTGTCTTTGTGAAGGTGAATTGTACTTGCAATCATTTGCATATGGCTCAGAAGTAAGACACTTATTTTATAATGTATAATATAATTTTTGGTTTAGGTTTTAAAGAATTGGAATGCTTGTGAAACAAATAAATTCCATAGTGATGAAAAGTTCAAAATTTGCAGTATTTCTGAAAAATATTCATCCTGAATCTACTTCCCTTTATAGTCCAGGTATATGTGCAGTTTGCTCAAAATTCCTCACATAGGGCCTTCAGCATTGCTTTGAGGCTGCTGAGCTGGTCCGTGGTGGTGGCGGCTGTGAGCTACGTTTCCAGCATAGATCATAATGCTTTTTGCAGTTTGTCAGAAGGCGCTCTGTGCTCAGGCAGATGGAGGGGCTGAGGCAGGATGTTGAGAATCTGTGAGGACATCAATCCTCCGTTTCTGGCACAGATTTAATTGTTTGGTTCGCCTGGGAAGCCATACGTTAACTTCTGCTTCAACCCTGCCCGATCTCGCCACAGATGCTAGCTTTACACAGGTCTATTTTTCTCTGAAATTGAACCTGAGAGACAAAAATCCACACTGGAGTTGTCATAGATTTTGCTAGATTGAGACTCATTGAGCTGATTGGATGCTTTCTATCTGCCCAGGTGATCCCTTATGTAGCAGTCAAATCGTCATCCCGGGGAACATGTCAGGAGAGCTGCCTTCTAAGATGGGAGTTTCTGTTTTTCATTTCCCCTAATATATGACCAAAATCCAGCACTTAACTCCCTGCCTCTCTTAGGTACTGGGGATTGAACCCAGAGGTGCTCTGTCATTGACTCCTTTTTTATTTTGAGACAGGGCCTTACTAAGTTGCTGAGGCTGGCTTTGAACTTGAAACCCTCCTGCCTCAGCCTCTGGAGTTGCTGGGATTAAAGGTGTGCACCACAGTGCCAGGCCTAAATTTTCTTCCTGAGAAAGTAATGATGAATTCACTTTGCTCTGGTCTAATGGAATCTGTGTTGGGTCAGCTCTCTCCTTTGGCCTCAGGGCCTGTGGTTTCCATCCCCAGAGGGGAGCCAGAGAGCAGCCTTCAGGTGACTCTTTACTTGTCCCACCTGGTCCCTTCTACTGCAAGGTCATTCCTGAGTAGGAGTATTCAGATGCTTCCAGCTCCTTGGGGTCTGGCCCAGGAGCTGAAGATTCTGCTGGGTTGGGTTTATGTCTCTGTGGTCTTCCTCACTTGCTCTGTGTGCCCTGGTTGTCCTTGTTCTGCAGACCAGATTTCAACAATCTCAAGGGTGAGAATGTCCTCGGAAATCATCTGTGGAATGAAAACATGAGCCTATTGTGGACCACTTCTTCTGTTTTTGTAACCTTTGTCAGTATTTCTAAATGTGCCATAAGGGCACAAAGATACATAACACAAATACATGTTGAAATGAGTCCCTGGAAGGCAGTGTTGGCGGCTGCAGGCAGGCCCTAGGCCACAGCTTCCCTCCCAATGCTGTACTTACCAGCCTTGCCCCCTGGCTTTCCTTTCTCAGTCTTACCTGAATATCTGTAAACTGCACGTGTTCCCGTGTGCCTCCCGCACCTGCAGAAGATCTGTCTGGTGCAGCTGGGGTCTTTTACAGTCACTGTTGTGCACCACCTGCCAGTATATGCATTTGTTGAATATTTGGGTTGCCCTTGCATATTGTAAATAATGCTGCTTTAGGCATTTTTATATAGGATTTCTGCTTCACAAGTGGAATTTTGGGGTGGTTGCTTAAGGATAGAATTGCACGGTGACAGGGCTCAGTTTTAGAAGATAACTGCCAGTGACTTTTCAGAAGGTTGTGAGCTCCCACCAGCAGCACACAGGCCTGCCGTTGTGCTCTCTGCCAGCACACTGGTCTTTATTTCAGTCGTTTCATGGGTATGGTATTTTGGTTTTAATTTTCCTTAAATTTAATTTTTTTTCTTTTTCGAAATTGTTATTTACTAATGGGGTGAATGTGATAATGTTTTGGTATATATACACATTGTGCAATGATTAAATCTAGCAAATTAGCATATCCATCACAGGGTGAGAACATTTAAAATGTACTTTTTGGGGAACTGGGGTTACACTCAGTGAGTAGAAGAGCACTTGTCTTGCATGTGTGAAGCCCTGGGTTCCATCCCCAGCACTACTAAACAAAACCAAAAACAACAAAAAGAACCCACAACTGTTTTTTTTTTAATATTTTAGTTGGACATAATATCTTTACTTATTTTATTTTATTTTGTGGTGCTGGGGATTGAACCCAGGGTCTTGTGTATGAAAGGCAAGCACTCTACCAACTGAGATATATCCCCAGCCCTATTTGTTTATTTTTATGTGGTGCTGAGGATTGAACCCAGCGCCTTGCACGTGCTAGGTGAGTGCTCTACTGCTGAGCCACAACCCCAGTCCCCCTCCCCCAACTATGTTTTTAGCAAACATCTTTTTAGGCTTTCTTTTGGTAAATAGGAACAGGTGAGATTTGCTACTGCAGTGCATGTGTGTGCATATCTTCCCTGAGGCTTGTGCTTGTGTTGAAATCTTCTCACCTTAAGGTCAAGATTTGTCCCAGAATGTGTCCTAAAGCTTTACAGTTTGGTGCGATTTGCTTAGGTCTGGTAACTAGGGTGCAATAACTCCTGGTATGGCCTGGAAGTTCTGTGTCATGCCTGCTCTCTTGGCATAATTATTCGTATCATCGTTTTTCATTCAACAGTGCCCCATGTGGATGGCAAGTTGCACCGACTACTACTTACTGGTATTGGGCTTTGCATATGGAGTGAAGGAGGAGTCCAGTTTCACTTTGTTCCATATAACTATTCATTTGTCCGATACCTTTTATTTCTATGGACTGAGGTTATTCCTCTACAGTGGTCTCTGGCATTGGCTTGGGCGTGCCACTGGCCCTGCCTCTGGCACTCTGTGCTGCCCTGGGTGTGTCTTTCTGTGTCAGCACCACACTCTTAATCTCTGTGGCTTCATATGATCTGAAAAGCAAGCTGTGGCATCTGGTGTTCAGGAGGACCTCTCTGCTTCTTCCCTTTGCCTTGCATACACATCTTGGGATCAGCAGCTCTGATTTCCCTGCTGAAGCTCTGACGGAGTCCGCATAGATGATTCAGCCAGAGACTTGATCTCAATAATAAGTTTTCTAATTTTCTGTGTGGAGGTCTTTCACATCTTTTATTAGAATTATTCCTAGTTATTTAAAGTTTTAAATGCTATTTTGATGATGTCTTAGAAATGTTTTCTCATTTGCTCTGGTGCACACAGGAACATAGTTGGTTTTTATGAACTGATTTGCATGCAGCAGCCTTGCCGAATGTTATAATTTGGATATTTATCCTCATATTTGTTTGGATCTAAAAACACAGCCATCGTCTTTTGCAAATGGTGCCAGTTTCTGTCTTCCATCTTTACATTTTCTCTTTTTAAAACTATGTCACACCATCTAGGATTAGTGTTGAATAGAAGGGGATATCCTTGACTTTCTTCTTACCTCATAGGGAAAGGTTTTAGCCTTTTACTACTAAATGACAATTTTTGCAGAGTTTTTATAGATAGGCTTGATCAGAATAAGGGAGTTCCCTTTCCTTGCTGTGAGAGTTGTTTTGATAAGGAGTGTGTGGTTGGTTAAGAGCCTTTCCTGCCTGGGTGGGTTGGTCAGCAGCCTTCCCTGCTTGGATTTGTTGCAGTGGAGGAGCATGCTCTCAGGTGCAGAGCTGCTCTGCAGGTTGAGCCTGGCTGTATCCACTTTGGGACACAGGTCTTGAGCTCTTTCTGTATAACGAAGTTATTTAAGATTTTTGCCCATTGTTATTGATGAGAATGACTCACTGATTTTGTTTAGTTTTGTCTTTTTGGTACAGTATTTATACCAACATTATTCTAGTCCAGAATTATGATTTTGGGAGTGATTTCTTATTTTTCCTATTCTCTGCCTTTTAGCAGGATTTGTAGAACTTGTTGTCCAGATCTTGATTTTTTTTTTTTTTTTGGTTACTGGGATTGAACTGAAGGGTGCTTTATCATAGCTACATCCCCAGCCCTTTATATTTTGAGACAGGGTCTTGAGATCATGGCTGGCCTCAAACTTGGGATCCTCTTGCCTTAGCCTCCCGAGTAGCTGGGATTATACAAGGTACACAAGCAGACGCATAGCCTGTTCTGTTGTGAACACCTCACAGGTGAGATGCTGGGGGTGGTCCTGAGTTGAGGTTGAGGGAAGAGTGGATCTGGGGTTCTGTTGTGGTAGAGGTGATGAACATTAGTATAAGTTGAGTACAGTTGTTGGACAGCCTGTCGACTGACTGTTGTCTTTTGTTGTTTAGCAGTTCACAGTAAACCGGAGCTTTATAATTTTTCACTTACTTCCATGATCATTCAGTGTCTTACAGAACAGGAGGTTTAGTTAGGCAAACAGGTCCTAGGAACATTAATTTTGAGTATTCCTGAGATGCTTATCAGAAACATAGAAAGCCCGGTTCAAGGGGTTTCAGGTCATACAAACTCAGTGTAGTCCAGTGCTCAAGGTCTGCTGGCCGTCCTCAGGGGTTCTTTAGGACGCTTTCAGTGTTTGTGAGGGGGGTTTGCATTTCCCCTGTCGGTGTTTCTGCTGGGTGCAAAAGCATGATGGGCAAAGATGTTGGTGTCTCAGTGGCTCCAATGGCACCATCCATGCATTCTTGCTAGCCTGTTACCAGCACCCCAGGCCAGAGGTACTGCTGGGGTCCCCACCGACTGGATTCAGTTGCCTGACTGCATCAGAAATGAGAGAAAGGGCTGGGGATGTGGCTCAAGCGGTGGCATGCTCGCCTGGCATGTGTGTGGCCCAGGTTCGATCCTCAGCACCACATACCAACAAAGATGTTGTGCCCACCGAAAAATAAAAAATAAATATTGAAAAAAATTCTCTCTCTCTCTCAAAAAAAAAAAAAAAAAGAAAAAAGAAAACAGCACAAACATAAGAATTTAATCACAGTTTGGACCAAACTGGGGTGACAGCTAATCTGCCTCTGTCCATCCTGCAGGAACATTGCAATTCATAGGTACAAAAGCCAGGAGTTATGTGGATTTAGCAAGCTGTGGTCCAGTTTTTCAGCCTTGCTGTCAACTCCCAGTCTTTGGAGTCAGTTCCTCTGTTCCCATTCTCAGCGTGGGAAAGTTTAGTTGCAGAAAAACAATGGATCAGGAAATTTGGGAGGTGGGGGCTCTGTTACAGCCTTGCACTTGCGATAACAAGTTTTATTTTGTTAAATCTTGCGCTTTTGTTACATGTGTTTTTAATATGTTCAAGCACTTCTGCCACACGTGGAGGAATCTGGGTGTCTGAAGGGCTTCCCTTGGGTGCTTGGTACTGCAGTGGGCTTGTGTTTTCTTCCCCCACGGAGCACTGCTTTTCCTGAAAGAATGACTGACATAATGTTTTCAAAAAATGGGTGAAGTGAGGGCTGTGGCTGTGGCTCAGTGGTGGAGCGCTTTCCTAGCATGTGTGAGGCACTGGGTTCGATTCTCAGAGCCACAAGAAAATAAATAAGTAAATAAAATAAGATATTGTGCCCCATCTATAACTTAAAAAACAAAAAACAAACAAAAAGAAATCCACCCAAAACCTAAAAAACCATGTCTTCTGGTTTGAGTATAAGGTGTCCTCCTGAAAAGCTCATGTGGCCATGCAGGAATGTTTAATGATGAGATTATGAAAGATGTGACCTCATTAGTGGATTAATCCATTTGATGGATTCATAATTTGATTGAATTACTGGGTGGCAACTAGGTTAAGCTGGAGGAAGCAGGTCACTGGGTGGGCCCTTAGGGATTATGTTTTGTCCCAGGTCCCTTGCCTGCTTCCTCTCTGTATCCTGGCTGCCATGAGCAGAGCTGATCTCCTCCAGCAGCACTTCTGCCATGATGTTCTGCCTCATCGTAGGCCCAGAGCAGTGCAGCTTGCTGACTGTGGACTGAACCTTTGAAACTGAACCAAAATAAACTTGTCCTTCTTAGAGTTGTTCTTGTCAGATATTTTAGTCACAGTGATGAAAAGCGACCAACACACCATGCCATGTGTGGGTCAAAGAATCACTTAAAGTATGAGGTAGAATAATAGATTTTAATGTAACAGTGTGAAAAAGTTATTGAAATGGTTTCAGATTCTGTACTGTAGATGACCTTTAAGAAGCTACCCCTAGGGGCTGGGGATGTGGCTCAAGTGGTTGCACGCTTGCCTGGTATGCATGAGGCACTGGGTTCGATTCTCAGCACCACATAAAAATGAAATAAAGATATTGTGTCCACCTAAAACTGAAAAATATATATTAAAAAAAAAAAGAAGCTACCCCTACTTGAGGTTTGGCGCAGTAGCAGAGTATTGGGGTTAGGGATTTAGCTCACTGGTGGAGTGCTTGTCTATATGTGCAAGGGACCCTGAGTTTGGTCCTCAGTCCTGAAAAGAAAAGTATTGACAGTTATTTAAAAAGACTGCATTTAGTATGTAAGGCTGGATTTTCTTTGTCTTCAGCTGAAGCAACACATTGTGCAGATTGCATTTTTTCTTATTTTTTGGTTCTGGGGATTGAACCCATGGGTGCTCTGCACTAAGTTACGTCCTTAGCCGCCTTATTCTTTATTTTCAGACAGGGTCTTGTGAAGTTCCCAGACTGGCCTTGAATTTATGCACTTTCTGCCTCAGTTTCCCGTAGCTAGAATTACAGGTGTGCATCACTGTGTCCAGCTCACTAAAATGTTTTGTTTGGGAAAATAATCTTTTTTTTTCTCCCCCTGTGGTGCTGGGGATCAAACCCAGGGCCTAGTGCATGCAAGGCAAGCACTCTACCAACTGAGCTATATTCCCAGCCTGAAAATAGTCATTTTAAAAAAAAAATATTAAAATGCCAAGTTGGGTGTGGTGGGCACACCTACAATCCCAGTGATACTGGAGGCCAAGGCAGGTGGATGGCAAGTTTGAGGCCAGCCTGGGCAATCTAGCAAGATCCTATCTCAAAATTTTATAAAATTAAAAATAAAAATATCATTTATGTTAACATGTAACTTTTTTGGGGGGGGGTACTGGGGATTGAACCAAGGGGTGCTTAACTACAAAGCACATCCTCAGCCCTTTTTATTTTTTATTTTGAGATAGGGTATTGCTAAGTTGCTTAGGGTCTCACTAAGTTGTTGAGGATGTCCTTGAACTTATGATCTCCTATCTTAGCTTTCCCAGATACTGGGATTATAGGCATGCCTGGCTGTGATTAATTTTTTATTGTTAATTTAAAATAAATCAATAAAAATGAAAAAACCCTCATTTTAATTTTCAAAATGATAAAAGCTGATAATTATAGCTGGCAAAAGCTTTTACAGATCTTCCATAATTGTTAGGAGTATAAAAGTGTCTGGAAAATGAAAGTTTGAGAATGGCTGGTTTGTAGAAAAGAAAATACTTAGTGATCTTGTAGTTCTTGGGATGCGGGAGGTGAGGCCGGGCGTTTCAGGTTGATACTAGCCCCTCCTGCCAGCAGAGGCGGATGTCTCTGTCAGTGCTCCGCAGCAGGCTGTGAGGGAATGTGAACACGACCACCCCCTTGGCCTCCGGGTCTCTCTGAGCAGTGAGTGCAGCGCAGTGTATTTCTTCTCTTCATCAACCTCGCACGCCCCTCTGTGGGAGGAGAGCTTGTTGGAGGACTGTGGGGCCTGCAGAAGAGCAAAGCCCTAAGCACCACACAGGGAAGCAGCCGGTGCTGAAAAGTGAGTGTTTTAATTAAAAATATCCATCACCCAGTGGCTCTTCTTTTCCTTTATTTCTCAAGTGTGGCAAACGCTAATAAACAGTGGTTGCACTCTGGTTCTGTCGTAATTGTTGGTTGGCGAGTAGGACTTTTTCCTCTTAGTGCTTTCAGATAAAACCCTGCAACGTCTGTCCTCATGACAACTCTCCCTTTTTATTTTTATTTTTTTGTTACCTAATAGCAGTTTTTAAAATCATCATTATCATTATTATTTGTTCTTTCTATATACATGGCAGTAGAGTATATTTGACATATCATGCAGACATGGAGTATGACTTCCCATTCTTGTGGTTGAACATGATGTGGCGTGTGAACATAGGAAATTCATGTCCGATTCATTCTACTTTCTTTCCTATTCCCGTCCCTCCCTTTTAAATTTTGGCTTATGTGTATTTCAGAAGTTAGAGATAAAAGGTTATAAGAACCTTCAGGAAATGCCTGCACTGTTGTGTGTGACTGAGAGCCAGAGATGGGGAGAGTTGGGGTGGGGAGAAAACAGCGCCTGCATCATGGGCACCCTTCCCCACTCAACCGTGCTTTGCTCCTGGGCTGATTGTTGGGTGGATTGACCACTGAATTGATCTGGAGGGAGAGGAATCCCAGAGTTGCCTGGAGACAGGGTTCCATTGTGTAATCTCGGGAAATCTCCATCAAGAGCATGTCAACTTTCTCTGCCAACACTGTTTTACTGAAATAGGCAAAAGTATTCCAGGTAATGAATGATCCCTTGTTCTTCCTTGTGTATATGCCCTTTTTGCCTTTGAAGTGGTGGTAGTGAAAAAGTTATTCAGATCAGGGGAAGGGTGTTGGAATTTATGAACATTTTTGTGTTTATTGAGTGGGTTGATTTTGGGGGGGTGCCTACTGCAATGTAGTAGAGGGGATGTATATTGGTTTTTTGATCTTGTGGAAATTGACCTTTATATCAGTCCCCAAGTTTTATTTTAAAACATCTTGTTTTATTAGGTAGAAGAAAAGTCAAAGCACAAGAAATAGAAGCCCAATCTTTTAGTATAACCCCAGGGCTCCCCACTGAGAGCACAGACTGCTGCTTCTGAGGTGGTGGGTGGTGCGTTGGGCAGCAGCAGCTGGGCAGGGGTATTCCGAAGTGTGAGTACACCCTTTGTTGCTAAGAGGTGTTGGGTTTGGTTTGGTTTTACCCTTCTCACCAGTGTTGCCAAGCTCTTTTGATTTGTCATACATGAGTTCTGGCCATTGTAGGGCAAAGAAGGATCCCCTCTATTCCCCTTGGTTTTTATGTGGGCTCTTTGGCTGAATATAGGAACCAGATTAATACAAGAGGTGATTAACAAGAGAAAAGCATAGAAATTTTATTTATTTTATATGTACCTGGGGATCTTCACAGGATTGAAGTTGGAAGAAATGACCAAAGCATGATGCTTATATACTTTTACACCCAGAACAGTAAATGTGTGAAGGATTGACTGGTAGGCAGATGGCTACCTAGACTGGGGTGGTAAACTCTGGGAATGTCACTGTATGAGGGAGGTAGAAGCTTGTGGAAATGAGCATTGCTTCAGAGTTTAATTTAGATTTGCTACAGCCCAGTGGCTAGTCTCTGGTGATCTCTTTTCCAGTGTTGGTATGGGAGGGACATTGCTTCTGAAAGGGTCTTCATGGCTTGCTGCATGGAGGGAAAGGCATACCCAGGGTCCTTCCTGCAGTTACATGTCCTGATGAGCTGGTTTAGCTTAACATAATCAATACTGCATGGGTCTGCTTTGCCTTCATGCCTTCACCATCAGACAGCTGCCCTGTGTTCAGGGTACAGGGTTTTGGGGAGATCTTGCTGGGGACTTTGTAAAATGTGATGGAATTTATCCCTACCTTTTGGACCCATGCAAGTTGAGTCTTGTTAGCTTTTCCATTGCTATAGTTTTCATCTTACCAGGTGGAACTAGGGTGGTTAGTTTCCTGCAAGTACTACTTAGGTGGAAATGTTGGGCAGACATGCACACTGGAGTGTGCTGGGAGCAGGTCATCTGGGGCAGGTATGGTATTCGCATTTTTTCTCATTAGTATTTCCATTTTATTTTAAGGAAACCAGTTTATTCCTGCTGTGTTCTCATGCTCAAAATTTCCTATTGAAATTGGAATCAATAAGTAGGGGATTGACCTATCAGCATCTTTGAATGTTAAAAACTTAAGAAAAGTCTGCTTGTTTTCTTAGTTAAATCTATTATAGTATTCTGTTCTTGAGTTTTCCTTCTCTGCTCTTCAGAGGTGCCTCAGAAGTTGGCAGGTGCCCTGAGGCTCCATTTCCCCTGGTTCTTCAGGCAGGCATCATAGAGCTCCAACTTCTTGTTGTTTCAGATGTCTTAGTAGCTATTTATCCAGGATTGTGGGCGTGGGTGAGCACGTTATGTATGCATGAGGTCATGGCTGATGCTAGGGCCATTTGAGCAATTCTCTGTTGTGATGAGAAGGATGTCCATCTGACATTTTAAAATTTCTAAAGTTGTGTAACTGTTTCCTTTTATTATTTTATCCTTTAGGATGGTGTTATGGTGTCTGTATTTGGGATCTCTGGCTGAGTGAGGAAGCATTTTGGAGGAAAGCCCCATGCTATTTTAATCCTAATGGTGCTGATTCTGTTATGTAATTTACATGAACTCAGAGGTTGGCCTGAGAGTTATGGAGTACAACAGAGATCTGGCCCATGTCACAGGTTTACCAAAGCAAAGGGAAGTTTACTTTTTTTTTTTTTTAACTTGAAAATGTTGTGGTTGTTTCTTGGGTTGTCCATCCAGCGACTCTGCCAGGCTTATGCTTTGCACCTGCTCCTTTCCCCACTTGTATGGGTTTCCCTGATGTGCAGTGAAAAGTAGGAACCACTGTGGAGGTTGGATTTGTGGTCTGCCTCCCTCATCACGCTGTTTTTGTGATGAAAATACTTCATTCAACAAGAATAATTTCACTTTTATTTACACAATATGACCTATGAACTTTCTTGAGTAAAATTGAAAATAATTTAAAATCTAATTTTTCTTAGAATCTATAAGGGATGGCAAAAGAGCTAGAGCTCAGGGCGAGGAGCATTCGGCATAGATAGTTGTTAGCCTGAGAGCATCAGCTCTAGTGGAAGGCTCAGCCTGTAATCAAGTACTAACAGGCACTGAGTGTTGGGACTGGTGGAAAGGTATGTTTTTGACCCAGTGCTGTCTGTCAGGCAGCCTGTAATTGGTGGTGGCTGGTGCATCCCCTGGGTTAAAAAGGGAGAAAGTTGGTTACCATCTGGCTGTGCAGATGTGGAGCTGTGTTGAATCCCTCAGGCTCCCCCTGCTTTGATGATTCAGCAGAGGCTGCGCTAGACTCACCATGGGTACTCATGGCTGAGGTGTACTGCAGTGAAAGAACACGGAAGCAAACAAGTCAAGGGAACAGGGGTGTGGGCTGAGGTCTGTAGGATGCCAGGCACAAAGTTCCAAGTGCCCTCTCCTAGGGAGTTCCACCAGACAGGCTTAATTCCTCTGGAACAAGTTAGGGCAGCATATATGACGTGTTGCCAACCAAGTGGTTCTTTAGAGAATTAGTCCCCAGTGTTTCTGTTGGGTGTTGGTCTTGGGGGCACTCTCTATCTGGCAGATACCAAAACACTAGGCTCCCAGAAGGCATGATCATATTATTTGTACAGATGGTTGAGGCCCAGTGAGCCACTCTTATCACCAGGTGGTCGGAGCTCCCAGAAGTCCAGGCTGCCAGCACCCAGCCCCCAGCCGAGGGTCCACTCTGCATGCAGTCTTTTCCTGGGGACAGTTTAGGTGTGCTGTGTTAGGTCCTCTCTGGGCAGGCACCCAGTTACCTTTTTCTTTTGGATTGACATCTCTTTCTAAAATACAGAGAATGGGAAAACTAAAGGGTAAAAGACAAAAGAGCAAATACTGACACATATATCACTGCTTGAAGTTTCCAACTGACCTGTGACACGTGATGTAGGTGTAGTCACCAAGGGTGAGTGGAAGGTAAGTGGGGAGATGAAAAGACTTACTTCTTTAGAATTGTATGGTAAATATGGGTAGAAACTGAACTTTCCTGAGCTTTGCTGTATACATACTAAATGCTGGTAGAGTTGCTTTTGTGAGAACATCCTTGAAGTACCTATAAAATGTATTTGTATTGCAAAAGTGGTTAAAGTAGTTTTCTTAGTCTTCATAAATTTGGATAATATTATTAAGCAAAATAATAGGCTAGTCTTTAGATGGAAGAGACAAAGAAGGAGAAATTTGTCTCTGGAGCAGAGTAGCTAATGACACTGTTCCCTGTTATTCTGGAAGGTAAACTCCTGTGGTGTTGGCTGCATTCCTCATGGCCATCTGTGTAGCGCATGGTCCATTGCAAACAGGAACATCTGCACGACTAGGTGAATGCAGGTGGTGGGTGACGTCATCGAGAGCTCCTTAGGTGTCAATTATCCCTAGGTCCAGCTGGGCTTCAGTCAGCTTCTGAAGGCAGATGGGCCCATTCCTAGGGTGGGGCAAAGAGAAACATGAATTTAGTGGACTTTTAAAAAAATGAACTTGAGTACAACATTGTAAGTAATAGTTAATCCATGTGTTGTGGTCCGTATTTCATCCAGGCTCTCAGATACCTGGAGCTAAGGATTTAAGGGTAGGTTTTCAGTTAGGAAAGACTGAGTACTCTTCTGTTTTAAATGAACTGTTTAAGATGATTGCAGATTTTACAGTATGCAAAATGATGGAGACCCCATATACCTTTACCCCGTTTCCTCTAGTGCTGATATCTTGAAAAACTCTGCTGTAGCATCACAGCTCAGATTTTGGCATCCATGCAGAATGTTCTACCAACACAGATCCCTCCTTGCCCTCTGATAGATGCCACTCCCAGCCCCCCAAATCACTAGAAGTCCTCGTTGCTATAGCTTTGTCATATCAAGAGTGTCTTATAAATGGAATCATATCATACATATGGGACTGGCTCTGTTCCCACTCAGCATGATTCTCTGGATAGCCGTCTAAATTGTGAGTGGAAGTTACTTGTCCCATTTTGTTGCTGGGTGCCCAGAAGTAGATCTGCACAGACATGTTCAGTTGAATCTCAAGGAATGTGTGAAAACAGTGCCGTTCAATGAAGTTTTCAGCAAGCAGTGCTATGTCCCAAGAAAGGGCTTCGCTCAACACTTCACCCCTGCACACCAGCTACACAAAGTGAACACCCCAACTGCAAGACTCCTGACCTTAGAACCTCTAGAAGGAACAAGAGAACCTTCCTGACTTTGCATTAAGATACAGGAGGCATAAGCCACACGATCTAGTGGCACATTGAACTGCATCAAAATCAAACACTAGCTTTGAAACATACCATTGAGAAAAGGAAAGACAGGCAATGACTGAAAACTGCCAAGCATACGTCTGACACAGACTTGCATGTGGTATGCATAAGAACTCTCAGAATCCCACAACTGGGAAAATGCAGCCCAGTTAAAGAATGGTGGCGAAAGACTTGCATGGTCCTTTCCCAGGTGAGACACACAAGTGGCAGATGATCACACGGAGGACCACCGCAGAACCGACCTGCACTCAAGGCAAGATTGGACTAGCCAGGGATGGGAAGCCACTGGCGTGCCCCTTCTTGGCTAACACGGGTGTGTAGGCACTTGGGGGACATTTGGCTGCTTCTCATAAAGTTAGGAGCACACCCCAGCAACCCACAGAGGAACCTAAGAAGTTCATGCAGAAACCTATACATCCCACCACCAGCCTCTGCCCCCTGGCCTTCCTGGGAGACGCAGTGGGCGGCAGCTCACTGCCTGGCTATGATGGCCCAGGGCTGCATGCCCCCTTCCTTTGCAAGTTAGGCTTCTCTGGAAGGGTGCCCATCAGGTAGCGGTGGCCGTGGATCTCACACTGGAGATTTTCTTGGTTTTTATTTTGGCCTGAAACATCATCATCCTACTCTTACTGTAGAGCAGTAGTTCTCCAAGCTAGTCACCCTAGGCTGGTGCCATTTCTTTTTTTTTTTTTTTAATATTTATTTTATAGGTATAGTTGGACACATGCCTTTATTTTATTTATTATTGTTATGTGCTGCTGGGGATCAACCCAGGGCCTCACACGTGCTAGGCAAACACTCCACTGCTGAGCCACAACCCCAGTCCCCTGGCTGTCATTTCATTTGGCACTTTAAATTTGACTCCATGGGGGCTAGCGTTAGAGCTCAGTGGTAGAATGCTTACCTAGCACGTCTGAGGCACTGGGTTTGATCCCCAGCACGACACAAATACATAAATAAGTAAAATGAAAGTATTGTGTCCATCTACAACTAAAAAAAAAAAAGAAAAGAAAAATTTGACTCCGTGATGCCTTCTTGCTAACGAGAAGCCAAGGTCAAGCTGTGTGGGTAGGAAGGTGTCAGTAGCGGAGGGAGGAGACAGGCATCTAGGCTCACCCACCCTGGGCTGCTCTGCCCTGTCTTGTCCTGGTCCCGGACCTGAGCATCTGAGCTCCCGAGGCTGCTGCTTGTCAGTGACATCTCTTTTGAAGTGTTTGTGGGTTCCCTGTGACTGACCTGACCATGAGGAAATGTCCCTTAGCAGCTGCTCCTCCAAGAAGAGCCATCTCAGCCTGGTAGAAGGAAGCCCATGTCCAAAGCCAGTCCTTCCCTGTAGGCGTCGGCACCGTGGGCAGGGCCCAGCAAGGCCCAGCCGAGGGGCTGCACAATTCAGACATGAGCATCTCTTATCACCAAAGGCAAGAAGGCTGGAGGGCTCCTTAAGAGTGGACCCCTGTGGGGAGTCACAGAGCAGGGCACTCACTGCAAGGTGGCCTTGAGAGCCAGGCACACAGGTGGAGGAGGCCAACCTTCAGTACTGAGGCCAAAGAGTGGGTCCTGGGGAGGGAGGCTCACCACACACAGCTGACCCCCTGCCTGTCTGCTGGAGGATGCTGAGGGCACCTGCAAGGCAGAGGGCCTTCTGTGTCTGTGTGAGAGCCCCTTGGGCCACCCTCCCTTCCAACTTCAGGCTGGTGTGTGCGCAGAGCACCGAGGCAGGTGGGGACAAGGTGCAGGCCTAAAGGTTTTGGAGAGAATGGGTCTGAACAAGATGAGCAACTGAAGTACTCAAGGGGAAGAACAGAGAAGGTGAGGCCCGACCCGTCTCCCAGCTTCCACCAAGTCCTCCTTCCCACCCCGGGGACAAGCTGGAGGCCACAGAGCTCCCCTGCAGGGATCCCAAGCCGGCTCCAGAGAAGCTCTGTGGCTTCCAGATGCCCAGAGACCACAGGTCCCATTGCCCTGCTGCCAGCTTCCCCAGTTGCCCGACAGGAAGTGAGCACGGAGTCCCACACTGCGAGAGCATGGGGACAGGTGTCCAGAGCGCCTGGCTGCCCTGTGCAGGGCCCACTGTTGGGCATGGTGGAGCATGATGTCCAGGACAGGGATCTGACCCCCATGTGGGGTGCAGGCGAGGCCAGCACAGGGCAGAGGATCATGTCCCCCTCTCTCCTTCTCAGATGATGGCGCCATCAGGGTGTGGAAGAACTTTGCTGACTTGGAGAAGAACCCAGAGATGGTGACTGCATGGCAGGGGCTCTCAGACATGCTGCCCACCACACGAGGTGGGTCTGGGCTCTTTGGGGAGGAAGTCCAGAGCTGCAGGGGTCACTGTTCCAAGGCCTCTGGACCAGCTCCCTACCAGCCACCCATTCACATCAGAGTCCCCAGTTCATTAGTAGGTGGCCTCTCCTGATAGCCATGAGGCTTACAGGCCCAGGGTTCTGAGTGCCTTTGAGTCTTGGGTATGGCCCTGAGCTCTGGTCACACCTGTCCTGGTGTGAAGCTGAATGTGGCTTGGAAACACACTGTGGTTAACTGGCCCTGAGCAGCAAATGTCACATGTTCTTGAGGACCAGTGTGGTGGGCTGCCCAGGCTGGTGAGATCGGCAGCCACCAAAGCAGCTCTGGGCGTGGCTTTGCACCATCCAGCAGTTTGGGAGGACCACCAGGTCAGCCTTTCCAGGCCTGAGTTTCCAGAGCCCTCTGTGCATCTTGGAATGGCCACCTGTGAGCACAGCCCTCTGACCCTGGTGACACCAGGTGAGGTTACTGTGGCCCACCACTGTCTGCTCCTCCTCCTGCCTGTGATTTCCACAGCCCCATCCGAGTCCTCTTCCCAGCCCCTGTTTGTGTGGGGCCTCTCCTGGTTCTCTCAGTTCTGTCCCTGCCCTTCTCTCCTGCAGAGAACATCAAAATGAGCCCCTTCTCTCTGGACCTTGCTATTGAGACAAATTATAAGCAAGTAGAACCTCACTCCTCCCATAGCCAGTGTGTTTCTGGGTCGTCAGCTGCAGAATCTAGGTTCACAGGGAGACCTGCCTTCCAGAGCTCTCTGTCCTTGCCCATCTTTAATGTGGAGTCACAGCTGCCTGTCCTCGGGCCACAGGGCCTACAGGGTGTTGGAGGGATGTGCCAGGGAACCTTCTGGACTCACATCTTAGTGTTTTGTAAGAATTCTTACATTAAAAGTTCAAGATAAAGGGAAGATGAGTGAGAAAACTCAAGATGGTTGAGAAAACTCAACCTTGACCTCTGTAAAAGTTTTATATGGAGACTCAGTGTCCGATCTCCCCAGAGAAAACTAAACTAGACCACAGGGCTGGGGCAGGTGTCAGGGAAAGAGCAACACAACTACCGTCCCTGAAACCCTAAAGAAAGACCAGAGGCCCTCCTCTGTGTGGGGCCGGGGGTGTCCTCGCTACATTGTCCCAGTGGTTGGTTACACCCTCCCACGTACGTGAGAAGCTGTGCCACAGGACAGCAGTGGTCTCTGAGAAGACACAGGCAGAACCAGACCATCCTCCACACCCTGTCAGTCAGGGAGGGCCCCAGTCCGTTCCCAGGGTGGAGCGTGAGGCTGCCAGGGCGAGACTGTCCCACCACCTTGGCCCCGAGAGCAGTGTGATGGTCCAGCCTCGGCCTGTGAACGTTGACCTGAGCCTTTGGTCAGTGGTTACTATTCATTAACTGGAGCAACCAAGGAGGTATACAGAGCAGCAGCCCCAAGGCTGGGGCAGGTGGCCATGCAGAGGCACAAGCCAGAGGCAGAGCTCCCCA
Source organism: Urocitellus parryii (assembly GCF_045843805.1). NCBI lineage: Eukaryota > Metazoa > Chordata > Mammalia > Rodentia > Sciuridae > Urocitellus > Urocitellus parryii. The sequence continues at coordinate 1,289,665 of NW_027554189.1, forward strand.
AGTCACAGAGGTCAGTTCTGGGCTGGCCACAAAGCTGGGCGCCTAGCCACTGGCTGGCAGGCACCAAATCTACAGCTGTGCTCCAGGGCAGCGCAGGGCGAGGCTTGGCTCTCCACTACCAGGCCTGGGATGCGGGTGGCTGGTCTGACTTCCACGCTCTCTGCTCTGTCCTGCCTTGTCTCCCTGTTTTAAGGAAAGAATTAGCTCTTTGGTCAGGCTGTGTATCAGGACACACATCCAAGGCCTGTGTCCAGGATTCGTCAAGCAGGGATCGGACCTCTGCCTTCTGGGGAGTGCAGTGTCTCCCAGTCCAGTACTCAGGGTGAGCAGGGCACAAGCACACTTTGAACTGGCGCATGGTGCCCCCATGGCTCCTGCTCAGCGAGCTACACACACCTGGGCACAGCAGCCTCCCCTCCAGAATCCCTTCCTCTGCTCCACCAAGACCTCCACGCTGCAGGCTTGGCTACCCAGGACCTAGGGCTTGCTTCCCTCTGTAGGGCAGATGGACAGACATCAGCACTGTCCTAGAGGACTTCCACATCTCTACTCAGCTGGGTCTCTCAAGTTGCAAACTGGCTGTCCAGGTGTACCTAGACGTGGGGCTCTGGCCTTGCACAAGGTGCCATCAAGCCCACCTGCCCCCACCCCATGCTATGTGGTTGGTACCTTGTCACATGACTTCCACGTGGGGACAGGTATGCCCTCCCTCCAGGGACATCCAGGTCCCAGCAATGTTGTGGCTCTCCTACCTGTGTTCTCCTTTTCCACAGAGGCTATTTGAAGAAAAGAGGACAGTGGCCAGAGGGTGGGGCCCAGGCTGCACGAGGCTATGGTGCCTTGGTTGGAAGCAGGCGGTAGGAGCAGCTGGAAGGCCCAGGGCACAGGAGGATGAGGTGGTGGCACCACAGGACAGCCGGGACCCAGGCTGAGCTGCGTCCTGGGAGAAGTCTCTGGTCCAAAGAGGGTGACTCATGTGCTCTGGGTTCCTTGCTTCTCTCAGCATTCACCAGGTGCCAGTCCCCACAGACCCTCATCCTGGACCTTAGCCTGCCTGGTGCCCAGGCAGCCGACCACACCGGCCAGATTGCATGGACACTTCCTCTTCAGTTTCCCTCCCTTTTGTTATAAGGCGACCACAGCTGGAGAAAGTATGTGGTGCAGAGCACGTGGCCCCACAGCTCCCCTCCGGGGCTGCTTACTGCGCGAGAAGACACACTTAGATGTGGCCTGAGATGTGGTTTCCACCAGGGAATAGCTAATATGACTGTCGGTGGAGTGCCTCACAGACGTCTGAATGGCAGCTGCCTCTCTGGACCGGGTCGGAAGACCCTCAGAGGGAAGAGCAAGTGGGGGAGGTCAGACTCCCGTGCAGCGCTGTGCTGCTCCGTGTGGAGGAGGCAGGTTTTGCAGCCCAGGGGCACGTGCACATGTGGCCGCAGTGCAACTCCTGGGGCAGGCGCGCAGCTGGGCAGTCGGGTGCCACACTCACGAGGCCCTGGGCCCCCCCAGCCCCACCCCCCAAAAACCAAACTGCTGGGGACTGTCAGATCTGGGTGGCGGGTTATAAGGGTTTATTTCCACCGTGTTCCTTCGTGTATGCTCAAAACCTTTATAATTACACAGTTAAAGCCGTGTGGGGCTGGGGACGTCGGTCAGCAGTGGGGCACTCACCTGGCATGTGGAAGGCCCTGGATTCCATGCCCGGCACCACACACACAAAATATTTTTGTATTAAGTAGAAACTATGATGCGAGTGTATAACTCCCTGTCCAATTCCAGACAGAAAAGGACACCCTCATTTCTTTCCTTCCTATTTTTAACCGGGGCTCCTCTGCGTTGCCCAGGCCAGTCTTGAACTTGGTGCTCCCACCTCAGCCTCCCAAGTGGCTGGGCCCCAGTACTCTTCCCTCTCGCAGATGCCTCAGTGTGGAGGGTTCCAGGGCAGGCTGCCACCACCGCAGCAGCCTGAGCTCGTTGCCCTGGGAGCCCCAGCCTGGGTTCAGGAGGAGGTGGGGACCTGCCCAATGGTGGGAGGGGTGGCAGTGCTCCTTGGAGCCGCTGACTGAGTGGCTGCCTGGAGTAGCCCCAGGGACTGACCCCGTGTCCCGCTTGCCTCCCCAGGAGCTGGGATGGTGGTGGACTGGGAGCAAGAAACTGGCCTCCTCATGAGCTCAGGGGATGTGCGGATTGTCCGGATCTGGGACACCGACCGTGAAACGAAGGTGCAGGTAACCATGGTGGGCCCCACAAGCACCTCTGGTCCCTGTGCAGCCCCTTCCCCCAGGCTCTTCGCTCCCCCTGCACAAAACAGACCCCTTGCTCAAATAACCCAGACCCAGATCTCCAGAGCAAGCTCGGTCTGTGCACGTCTCAGCCTTCCAGGGAAGCAGATGGGCAAGATGGCGCCTGCTGCTGGCGAGAACAGACTCCCAGCCTCGGAGCTGATCACCACCTTGGCTGCACATTAATCATGCACCTGACCCTGCGCTGCAGCATAATTAAGTCTAAGTAATCCTGATCATTTTTAAATATTGTCTTATCTGGCAGATTAGGGAGTATCAGAAATCAGCGGGGTGAAATATTTTAAATTAGAAGATTAACTATTCGTGTGCTTTTCAAAGCTTTTTTTTTTTTTTTTTTTTTTTTGAGAGTGAACCCGGGGCTTCTCAAGTGCTGAGCATGCGCTCTGCCACCAAGCCACAGCCCCACCGCTTAAAGCATCTTTTCTTTTTAGTTTTAATAAAGAAAGGGATCTGCACTGGTTTTGCCTAAGACACCTGTGAGAGGGCCATACAGGCCGCCTGCTAAAATCCAGCTGTGCCCACCGCTTTAGGAGCAGAGGCAAGACCACAGCTACCTCAGGGATGCACCTGAGGGCTCTAGCCCAGGACACCCTTCTCTAGAGTCCCTGGAGAGGCACAGGGCAGAGACCTCCCCACCCTCTCCTGTCCTCCCTACCGATGGAGAGACATTGGCCCCTTGGTGGCAAGAAGGCTGCTTGCTCCACATTGCTACAGAACTGAGCCAGGAAGGAGGAGTGACAGGAGCTGGACATGAGGCTGGACCTCACCACTGTTAGGCACTGTGGTGACGCCCGGGAGAGCTGCAGCCTGAGGTCACCTCCTCTCACAATTACTGTGCTCGGAGATCCCATGATGGCACCAAACAACTTTCGTTGTGCTCCTGCTGGGGAGCTTGACAGGTGCCCACTCCTCAAGGGCAAAGCATGGAGACCCTAATGCTCAGATCCGTCTCCCTGTGGAGTGTAAGGGCCTCCAGAGCCAGAGTGTCCCTGGCCACCCACCTCCTCCCCCACTCTCAGCTGCCTTCGCCCAGAGCTGTGGTCCTGGTGCCTTCCTATGTATTTTGTTGCCTCAAGGTGCAGGGAGAAGTGGGGGGGCTCTTGCAAAGGCCTGCCCCTCACACAGAGTCCACATGTGCAGATTTCCCGCAGCGTCCCCACTGGGGTTGGAAAGCACGCGTCCCTCCCTGCCCCCACAGGCCCATCTGCTGCCTGCAGCTCCCCCTGCTGGCGTTCACCAGTCCTCCTGCTGTGTGCAGCCACCAGGGGAAGCAGGGTCCACGCTTCCGCTCTTCCCTCGACTGATCAGGAGTCCTCAGGGGTAGCTAATAGGAGTTCTCCTTGCCAAAGTGTACTTTGTCTCTCTTCAGGAAAGAGGGAGATGGTGTTGGGAAGTTTAATTGGCCAATAGCCAGGTGGCCCTGGGTGCCTCCAGGATGCTGCCGGAGCTCGGCCTGCCCTGGCCAGTGCGCAGGTGCAGGGCAGGTGTTCAGGCAGATCTGGCTGCACCGAGTCCCATGTGCCCCTGCCCTTCCCTCCCATCTGAGCTCCTCAGCCTGCGATGGCCTCTGGCAGGTGGAGGCAAAGGCCGCAGTCCCCAGGGAGGGAGGTGAGGCCCATGTGGGCTTGGGGTAGCGGTGCCCCATCTCAGCCCTCTCTGTCTGGGCCAGGACATCCCCACGGGCGCCGACAGCTGCGTGACAAGTCTGTCCTGCGACTCCTACCGCTCGCTCATTGTGGCTGGCCTTGGTGATGGTTCCATCCGTGTCTACGACAGGAGGATGGCGCTCAGCGAATGGTAACTCACCCCCACCCCCGTTTTTGCGGCCCCTGCCCCTCCACACAGCAGCAGTCACCTCACTGCCCACCGAGGAGTCCCAGCTGCTCAGTGGGACATGATGCTTTCCCCAGGAGCCCACAGCAGGTTTCCAGCCAGGCATGTTCCACGCAGGCCAGTCCCCGTGGCCGTGGAAGTGGGTGGACGGCCTTGGGCATGCTGGAGGTTGTTCCTGGAGAGAACAGCAGTGGGGGGGTCCTGGAAAGGCCCCACCATCTCAGCCTCCATCTCACATGGGTTGTGGGCCGGGCGTCCCCGTGGTCCTGTTCCTGGTGTCTCTTGTACACCCACTGCTTTCTGGGAAGTAGGCTTGGTGCCAACAGGACAGTCCAGGAGTCACAGCAGTGGCCACCAGAGATGAAATATCCTCATGGCCAGGACAGTGGGACAGGATTGAGATGGGTGTTGACTCAGGCACCCAGGAGACACCAGCTCCTGGGGACAGGGGGAAGCCAGGGCACCACAGGCTCTCATGTTCCCTGGTGGGAGGTCCCTGCCAGAACGGGCAACCTGTCCCCAGAGGCACCACTGTAGGCAGCTGGTAGACTGCTCCCAGGGGTGCAGGTCAACAGCAGGAGTCCACTGGAGCCAGCTGAATCTTGCACTTCAGAGTGGATCTCATGGGACATCCATTGTCTCCAGACCTTTAGTTAAGCCATCTTTGTCCCCTCAAAAACACCCATCTGGGCAGGCAGGCATTGAACTTGGGAGTTGGCTCCACAGAGGGCCAGAGGATCCCAGGAAGCCCCCAGCCCCAGGCAGGGTCCCCCTCAGTACTCACCCAGCAAAAGGCAGCCTTGCTCCCATCAGGCCTGGTGATTGGGAGAGAAGTCAGCGCCTGTCTTCACCTCCCCCAATTCCCCGGGCATTGGCTGTGTCAGGCAGCTTCCGTGCCGACCTCGCCCTCAGAATACACCTAAGCTGGGTTCGTGGTGGTCCCTCCTCGCCCCAAGCCCAGCACCCTCTGCCCCTCAGCTGGGAGTGGGGACACAGGCTCTGGCCCTCCAGGTGTTGGCCCTACCAGTTCTGCCCTACCCAGTCCCCCTGCACCCTTCCTCCTCTCTCCCTTCCCTGCACCTGCCTCACAGCAGTGTCCCTTCCTGGCCTTACCCTGCAGCCCCTCCCGCCAGGCCCCTCGGCCCTCCCCAGGTATTTGAGAATGTTGCTATTTACATCTTGCATGGGGTCAGTCTCCCCCCAAGATGGGCAGTGGCTCCCAGGTGTAAGGATGGCTCAGAGAGCTCTCTAGACTGTGGCAGGAGGCAGCAGGAGAGCAGAGGCGTGCTACCACTTCCCAAGCTGCAGGGCAGCAGTGGGCAGCCCACAGGCCCTAGCCACTGGTCCCCAAGCTCCAGCAGGCAGGGACACAGGGGTCTTGGAAAGCTGGGCTGAGTGGAGAACCCCAAGCAGGCCTGACCCTGCTGCTTCTGAGGCCTAGGGGTGGATTCTGAGAGTGAGTTGACATGCTTCCCCAATGGCACAAAGTCTCATGACGATCCAATGAATCAACAGACACTTGGGAAATATTAATAAACATTTTTTATGAACTATTACAACAAAGAACTTCAGCAAGAAGGAAAATGAAGTTTATGATCTTTGAGTAAACATTTTTAGCGTAACAGTCTCTGCGACCAGATATTGAAAGAGAAAAAAAATCAAGCTTATAAAACACCATTTCTCTGTTATCAACTGGAATACACTAAAAATAGGATAATGGAAATACATGTTCTTAAAGCATTTCCACAGGAAATGTCCATAATTATGACATTCTAAATCATTTAGCAATTGTATATGCTACATTAACTAAAACAAATGTATTCCTTATTGCACATTTTAAAATTGGAAGGATACTCTAGCTTAAGTGGGGGATATTTAGGGGGAAAATATTTTGGCTCAAAATGTATACTGCACCAAGGCAGCTTCATTCTAAAAACATAAACCATTTAAAATAAACTTTTATATTTTGAAGCCAATAATCCTTTAACTTGATGAATAGTTTATAGTCCATTTTCTGACTAAGTGTCAGAGGTTAACTTTATGGGCCCTGTTTTAAGGCCTGTGAACAGCCCTCACTAATCTGAGAATTAGGTGTATATGGAGGTTCATCTTTAAAGCCTGAAGGCATTAAGTCTTTTGCAGCAGGTGGTGGCCCATAGTCTTGGGGACCATGAGTTGGAGGTGGTAATGGGGCACCAGGAATGAAGTACTCTCTTGGGCCAAATGAGCCTAAAGGTCTAAATGGTGCTGGTGCGGGTCCTGGAAAAAAATCACGAGGGTCAAAAGGCAAATCCCATTTTCCAGGTGAAACACCTGGTGCATATTCTCTGAAGCCTATTGGTGGACGCATACCAGGACCTGGAAAATAAAAAGGAAGTTATGTAAATACCCAGAAATTTCTGAACTAGGGTGATTTCAAGTATGTTAATATAGTCTTTAATTTCTCCCAAGCCTAGAACATCAACTGGTGAACATCCTGACTTGCCAGATGAGGCAAACTGAGATGGAACAAGTTTAGTTATAGCCTTTGACCAACCAGCCATGAAGCAACATATTAAGGATTTAAACATGGCTCTACCTAGCTCCAGGCTTGTCTTTTTTCTTTCCCTACTACATAATTGCAGAATTATTTCTATCTCACAAGAGCTCCATTTATATTTGGAAGTACTATATTACCATGACAAGATGATAGATCATGAAATAAGAACTTCACTACATCAAAGAAATATTGATAAAAGGAAATTCCACTATAATTACTGTATCCATTAAAAATTCATGAAGTATTTCAGCATGGACTTTACACATGCCATCAGAATCAAGGTGCATGCCCTCCTGAAAAAGGCCTTCCAAAGCCACCTAATTAAATCAGCAATATTTATTAGGTCACTGTTAAATCCTCCTCTTTAACACTTCCCTCTGACTTTTCTCAAGGTAAGGAGGGTTTGACTTTTCTATATTCTATAACCTACTGCTTATGCTTCCATTATGGGTGATTACAAACTTTATGTTATAGGATTTTCATATCTGTGACAAAATTTTAAGTTATGGCATGTGTCTCATCCACCTTTCCATCTATTGCAGTGCATATCAACAGATTTTCAACAAACATCTGCAGAAGTAATATTTCTGGCTTTTCTGTATATAGCCCCTTATCCTTGTCTATGAGAGATAGCTATTGCCTATCTCAGTATAAGATTATGTAGTGTCCCATATGTCCCAGAAAACTGGAGGAAAAGTTAAAATGTACTCAGCTTTATCCTTTCATTGTTAAGACCTGAGATAGCAACCAACTGTTTTAGCAAGCAATAGAAATGAAAGATGAATGTGATTTATAAGTCAATCACTACTGTTCAGATCATCATACCAAACGGTGGAGGAATTGGCCGAGGCCCAAAAGGCCCACCAAGCTGACGTGGCGGTCCATACCAAATGGGAGGTGGTGGAGGCCGTCCCATCGGGGGTCCCATGAAGGGTACCCCTGAGAAAGGAGGGGGCCCTTTCATAGCCATATGAACCTGCAATTTAAGATTTGAAAGCAGTTAAAAGTTTTAAAATTCCTATGTATTAAGACAAAGTACCAACACCGATAAAAGCTAAAACCCAAAACAGGCACCTGTCCAGAGAACACCATCAGTGCAACAAAACTACCCACCCCTCCTGTGTATTCCCACCGACAGCTTACAGAAGTTGGAAGGATGCCACAAGAGGGAGCAGTTTGTTACTGATTATATCTGCACAGGAAAGGGAAAGGCAAGAGGACTGGCAGAGGTTATTAACAGAGGTGATTTCTGACCAGTATGTCATGCTGTATTCACTACAATCTATTTCAAAGGGAGTCCCCCCCTCCCCATCACTTCCCTTTCATCACAATAGCTCATTACTTCCATATTAAGAATGAACAGAATAAAATGAAAAATCCATTCTCTACCCATGTAATAATAGCTACTATTCAGAGTATCTTCAGTAAGTCTTTCATATATTATTCAACCTCTGAGATCTTTAAGTAGACTGTCTTATTTTAAATAAGAGGGAACAAAAGCAAATGGAATATCATAATTTGTTGAAGGCCACACTGCATATTAAAGGAACTCAATCCCAGGTTTTCCTCCAAGCCATGCTTTTCCCACCTCTACTCCTCTCTAACAATGGGTCTTTTCTCTCTTTTAAATCTTCTACTACAAAGGGATTTGGGGTCTTATCTAAGGTGCCCTTAGATTTCTCTAGAGATGTATATTCCTGGAATATATATATACACTGTAACTTGAGAAGTATTTTCCATCACAGTGCTATATACACAAATTAGGAAGACAAGGCTTTAATATTTACTTTCCTTTACTGTACACCATTTGAGATATTGATTTATCATTTCCTATGAGTAGTGGGTTTGAAACTAAACAATTAAAAATTTATTTTATTATAGAGCTGCAGAAGACCTACCGGATATAATAGCAACACAGTTACAAGAGAATACACTTATGTGAACAAATGAGACCATTTCTTGGGACTGGCTCAAGAGGTCATTTCAGATGATCATTGTTTCACTGAAACAGTATTTCACTTTCAGAAAATCTGATACCAATCTATTTCAAATCACTCAAAATAGGGTTTGCACAAATGAAGGAATTCTTAAATAACATTCTTCCAAACAAAAATAAAAATGATGAATTATGTAATTTATAATGAATTTACTTTGCCTTAGAACATTCAACACAAAATACCATATAAAGTTAGAGTGATAACTTTTCACATTCTATAGTTCATTATAGTTGTACACACTTAAGCAACATTCCCAAGTTAATGAGAAAAGTAAGCTCAATATTGCATGCAGTTTAAAGCAAACAAGATCAGTGTCATGCTCTGAATATCCTTCCCAGAAATGCACAGAATAAAACCCAATTCAGGTCTCAACCTCTAAGTACTTACTCCTACTGGATGCTCAGTCAAAGAAGTAATTGTGGAGACTGAGGGGGTCTCAGGTTCTTGGGGAACAGTTTGCTTTTTAAGAAACAAATGGGATAGTACAAATAGAACACAAAGAAGGATAAAGCAAAGAGCAAGTACTGTAGGAAAGCTACATGTTCCTGCATGACCACATGATTCACAGTAACTACAGAACTTACCTCGCCCTCATTCGTCACCTTAGCTGGAGAAGAACTTCTGGAGCTGCTGTTCATGTGAGCTGGACCACATCCTGGGTCTGTTAGAGATCAAAGAATGGATTCAGACTTAATCCTAACATGAAAAGAATAAAAATCATCCATCCACAATTACAGATTCTTTGAAGTTACTTGGTCCCTTTACCAGAGGCAACGGGTTTCCCAGATGCCTCAGAAGACCAGTACGAGGTAAAGGTCCATCCATTGACCCTTGGGAAAGAAAGACCAGAGCCCTTGTATGTATTTTTCAGAAGAAATAAATCACTGGTGGACAGGTCAGGATTCAACAATAACTAGAAAGCAACATGAAAAATGGGTTGCCCAGGGGTTGGGGTCATAGCTCAGTTGTAGAGTGTTTGCCTAGCATGTGTGAGGCACTGGGTTTGATTCTCAGCACACATTTAAAAAATAAAGATATCATGTCCATCTACAATTAAAAATATATTTTTTTTAAAAAATGGGTTGCCCAATATGTAAATCACAATTTATGAAGAGACTTAAGTAAAATAAAGAACTGCCTTGGGTTGATAGAACAGCAGATTAATAAGTACTGGTCCTAAACTTTAAGCTATAGACATGAAGTATGTGTAGGCTGGCTTTTCTTTAGTCTGTATAACCTGACTTCCAATCTTACCAAGACTACAGTCCTATTTAGAATTGGAAATAAGACTCAGTATTTCATGTTGGAAATATGTATGCTACATAAAGTTTAAGGCTACTTTTATAATATTTGGGAAAGGAACACCATAGAGATTTAATTTAAAGATAAAGGTTTACACTTCACAGTGTAAAATTTAAAAGAAAAAAACAATACAGGGACCTCCAGGAAAAAAAAAAAATGTTTTCTAGAACAGATTTTACAGAAAACATTCACTAAGATAAAGTAAGAAATTATCTTCTATATATTGTACAGGCCCAAATTCTATGTTTTCATTAGAATATTCAAAAGGGAAAAAAACCCCAAAACCTTGAAGTAGTTTACTATAAAGCAACATGTGAATGCTCACCAAATCCGTTTCTAGGCATAGCTTTTTGATTAAGAGTAGCAGAAGGAGGTCTCTCAGCTGGCTCTGCTGTCAGTGGAGGGGAACATTCTCCACCACTCACAGGGGATGGACCAAAAGAGCCATTATGGCTCAGTGGACCTAACGACAACAATGCCATGTTACTACTTTAAGGCAGCTTTCTCACTGACACCAACCCTCGCCTCCCGCTTTAGCAAATCATTCAGATTATTTCATAACCATTGCACACAGAAGTAAAAAGTAATTTACATACATTCTGCACCAAGAAATAAAATAGCTCCTTTTACAAAGTACCCCCTACCTCTCCGAGGAGGATTTTGTAAATTTGGTCTTCCCGGCATAGGTTTTACAATCACGGGTTCATCTTGCCGCACTGCCATCTTTTGGGTCATTTCCAATAGTCTTGAATATTGAGAAAGAATGGGCTGAATTATGAAACAGCAATCTATTCCTTCATAGATAATGTCTAGCATAACCTTAAAACACTATAAAACATATAGTAAGATATCAAAATCACATACTTCTGTCTCAAATTAGCAGCTTCCCTTTTCTCTTCAGCTACAGCTCTTTCTGCAGAACGAGCTTTGAGCTTTTAAAGAGAAAATATTCAAATTCAGTTGCGGTAGGCTATGCACAAAATAAAGAAAAGGGGGAAAAAATCTTACCCAATTATCATGAGCTTTCTTCTCATGCATAGCAATCTGAAAAAGACAACACATTAAAAAATATGTTTTTAGGGACTCATTATAATAGCCTATAATTGTCTGTATTAGATATCAAAGAATTCTGCAACTACAGGACAGTATTAATTACTACCTGGTGTTTAAATGAGCGCTCCGTTTTCTGTAATTCTTCTTCCATCTCTTCAATTCTCCGCCTAAGAATTACAACAATTGAATAACATTTGAAACATTCTGACCATTTTCCCTTTATTCCATCAACTATACTTTTAAAGACTTTATCATACATAAGAAAAACATTTCTATAGTTATATGAATCCAGTGTGATCAAAACTAATACTACAGGCCAGGTGCAATGCCACATGCCAGTAATCCCAATGATTGGGAAGCTGAGGCAGGAGGATCATAAGTTCGAGGTCAGTCTCAGCAATTAAGTTGGAACCTATGCAACTGAGACCCTGTCTCAAAGTAAAAAAAAATGTCTAAGGATGTAGCTTAGTAGTAAAGCACCAAAAATAAATAAATAAATAAATAAATAAATAAATAAATAAAAACCTAATACTAATAACTTCTTTATCATTTAATTGCTAGAGATTCTGAATGATAAATTATAATTTCCTTAACTGTTCATCAGTGTGTTCTCAAGTAATTCTGCTAGAAATATCTTCCTCCTTAAAACTTTTTTTCTTTTTTTCAAATTATATCCATAGAAGATTTCCAAGGTCTAGCAAATGCCACATTTTTGTGGGTCTTGATAAATCACACAGCAAACTGATTTCTTAAAGAATTACAACAACATACAAATCCCCCAGAACTTGTTGCATTGACCAAGTTCCCTATGGTCTTGCCCATTAGGTATAAGTAAATTTTTGTTAACATTTTTCATTTGTTAAGTTGAAATTTATTTTTTCTCCTGTGTGAATTGAATTTATTCATATCCTCTCGTTATTTATACTTACATGCTATTTTCTTCTATCTACATAATGTAAAAAAAGATTAAAAAGAAAGCTAACACTAGTTCATTAGACATTGACACCCTCCTTTAGAAACTGAACTCACTTGTAATTTTTAACTTCCTGTACAGAGGAAACCACCTTTTCATCTGCATCTGACAGCCGCTGTTCTTTTTCTAGTCTCTCATATTCTTCTTGGCTTAGTTTCCTAAAATAAAGCCAGTTATCAAATCCAAAGTTTCTCTTTGTGAATATCACTTCCCACAATTCTATAAAATGCTTAGGCACATAAAATAGAAATTCAAACCTGCAATTTCGTAAATCAAACTCTGGCAAATCACTTACATTTTCTAACTTCTCCTCTTAATTCTCTACTTACCAGTAAATAAAATAAATGTGAAAACAATATGTGCCCCAAGGGCAAGTCTCCTGTGTGTAAGATAATAAAAACTCACTTTACTTCAATGTGGAAGATCAGGACTGATCAACCTAACATAATTAAACATATTAGGATAAAGCAGGGGATAATTCTTTTCTCGTTTCTGCCATGGGTAGGTCACTAAGTATATCTTTGTCATGGGGGAACTCTTCTCAATCCAAGACTGGTACCATAATAAAGATATAGTCAGTCAAAGAAAAAATCTTCTAGAATATGTCTTTTAGCTATGCAATTTACCACAGAACATTTTTCACACTTTAGATATCTATTTCAAAAGAATTGTAATTAAGCAAAAAGACCAATCTGAGTTTTGATAATGTCTGTCAACCAGAAAAAGAAGCCAAACTGACCCACAATCAGAGTATTATCTACTGACAAGTTTTAACTCTGATCATGAAACTCAAGATGTTCATCTACTGAGACAAAGGTAGACACATTTAATGATTTAAAAAATACTATTTTCTGCTATCCTTGTACTACCCTCTTTAGCCATAGTTCCAATTCAAAAGATAATTAACTTGAAACTTAATTTTCCATAAATCAGAAGAACTATAGTAAAAAAGGATTATTGATACCAAATAGAAAAAGGGGATTATATATTCTTATATAGCTTCTCATTTAATTCTTCAGCAAGTATTTTATGAGTGGCTATAATATACTAGTTACCTTGTAAGATGCTAAAGAATAAAAGAGTTCACTGTTTCAGGTATAAATGATGCCTAAAGGAATATAATAATTTTCCCCACTGGCTTAAGAAGGAATATGGAGAAAACTAAATCTTGAAGGACAGAGAGAATTTTGTTTCCAATTATCAAAGAGTTAGTCTGAGGAGCACTAAGAAAAATCAAAATATCTTTATAAGAATATAAAATTGTGTTTGAAGGGATCCAAGCTAAAAAGGCAGTGGAGATATATGGATGTGGCCAAGATCCATTAGAAAAAGGAATCTCAGAATTACAAGTAAGGTTGGCACTTTAAGGTACTTTTCTCCTAGGTTTACCCACATATTGAAGATAACACAAAGATATTATAATGAGTCTGAACTAAGCCTTCATCCAATTCTTGGGCTTAGAGGAAAAAAAGAAGTGTTTGGGGCTACAAATAAAGGGACCCTTAATAAAAGCCCTAGCCTTTGAGTTTAGATTAGAAAATACTGCACACTTAAGTGATGAACAGGCAAAAAATCCAAAAGGAATAATACTGAAACATTGAAAAGACAAGTCATTTTTGAATTATCTTAATTGCTGACTAAGTTTAAAGTGACAATCTTACTCAAGTAACCTCAACACTTTTCTATAAGAAGATAACTTCATCTTAGTCCTCAAATTTCATCTATAATTATCACAACAATGTTAGCCAATCAAAACTGACCAGGCACTCCATAAGACAAAATTCTGTGAGAAAAAATCCCATAGAAAAGAAAACCACCTAATGGGGTTATCTGCACATGTTTTAAAATCACTGTGCTTTATACAGTCAAAAAAGTAAAGTCAAGATTATGAATTTCAGGGCTGGGAATATAGCTTAGTTGGTAGAGTGCTGCCTTGCATGCACAAGACTCTGAGTTCAAACCCACCACCACAAAAGAGGAAAAAAAGAGATTATGAATTTTGTCAAAGGATTAGAAACTATAAAACCAAGAAAAGGTTGGGTGTGGTGACCTACCTACAGTAGAAGATACTCAAGAGGCAGAGGCAGAATGATGAGATTAAAGATAGCTTGGAAAGCAGTAAGACACTAGTCCCTTATGAGAAAGAGCAAGGAGTCTGGGGAGGTAGCTCAATAGTAGAGCACATGGCTCAATGTCCTGGGTTTGAGCTGTAGTACTGAAATAGGACTGGGGTTGTGGCTCAGTGGTGAAGCACGTGCCCCACATGTGTGGGGCACTGGGATCAGTCCTCAACACCACATAAAATAAATAAAATATTGTGTTGGGCTGGGGATGTGGCTCAAGCGGTAGTGCGCTCGCCTGGCATGCGTGCAGCCCGGGTTCAATCCTCAGTACCACATACAAACAAAGATGTTGTGTCCACCAAAAACTAAAAAATAAATATTAAAATTCTCTCTTTCTCTCTTAAAAAATCCTATAAAAAATAAAATAAAATATTATGTCCCTCTACAACTAAAATAATATTTTAAACCCTGAACTTTTTAAAATCCTAAACTCAATGAATGATTTTAGCAGCAGATTTGGGAAGTAAAATAAATCCTAGCACTTTTAAGATAGGTCAGAAGAAAATATCCAGAAGAAGTAAATCCAGAATGTAGGAGGCATGGGAAATCAAATTCTAATATGCATTATTATAATCAGAAGAGAGAATGAGGTAAAATCAACATTTAGAAAAAGACTCGAAAATTCAAGAAATGTTTAATGGTCCCAAGCAACATAACTGCAAGAGAAAAAGTGGGTGGGGTGGGGAAAACTACACCTAGGCACTTCCCAATACAACTGTTAAAAAAACAGAGAAATGACTACAGGAACTAGGGGAGGGATAAGACCAAACAACAATGATAATGGATTCCTTAAAGAAAAAATTTAAAACAGATGGTAATTAATTGGATATTTTTAAATTGCTAAAACTAAGTAACAGTCAAAATTCAGTAGCCAAAAGAAAGAACCTTTAAAAAATGGAAACTGGTTTTAACTCTAATCATGAAGTTCATGTCAACCTAATACAGATTATAAAGGTAGCAATATTTAGTGGATAAAATACTATTCTCTATTTATCCTTGTACTACTTTGATACACTAATCAAATCTATCATTAAAGGACAATGTTCAAATAGAATGAAAATAATTTCAAATAAGAAACCAACAGTGTAGAATGCAGAACAACAGAAACTTTAAATATGTGTATAAATTGAATGAATGTTTTGTGGAGTTCACAGTATATGAAGTACTAACATACAATGCCACAACAGTTATCTGATTCAGGAGCTACTTAAAGCCCATGAAAAAATAATAAACCTATTAATCTATGTCAGGTTTTTATTAAATCCAGAATATATACCATGGCCTTTAAATTATGAGAAGATGAATAAAATTATAATTATAATTATATAATTATAATTCCATTATAATTTAGGATTACATCAAGCTTATACAGGGGATGAGGAAAATAATTAAAAATATTTAAACTATTAAAAAGATACAAGGGGGGCTGGAGATGTGGCTCAGCGGTAGCGCGCTCGCCTGGCATGCGTGCGGCCCGGGTTCGATCCTCAGCACCACATACCAACAAAGATGTTGTGTCCGCCGAGAACTAAAAAATAAATATTAAAAATTCTCTCTCTCTCTCTCCTCTCTCACTCTCTCTTTAAAAAAAAAAAAAGATACAAGGAAGAAAAAAAAGAACAGGTCATCAAATAGAAAGCAAATTCTTCATAAACCACAGGCACATATTGACATGGACAGACTTATATTTTAGAAAGTCCACTCAAGCGGCTATAGAGAAAATTAATAAGAATATATTATATAAAAGAATATATATATTATATAAAATAATATATATTATATATATTATATATTATATATATATATTATATATTAATTATATATATTATATAAAAGAATATATATATATAAATGCTGAAGAGTAAAATCAGGTGCAAATAAATAAAATCTGACACAAAAAAAACTATTTTTAGAGAATTCAAGTATTTTTGTGGATTAAAAACTTCAAATAAACTTTCAAAAAATAACTAGCTCCACACTGAGAAGATTAATATATAAATATATACTACAAACAAGTACTTCTGTAATCATAACTCCTAAGGTCCTTGCCACAGTTCAATTTTTAGTGTGAAGATCTGAGATATTCAAGTCCAAAACTTGTACCATCAATAAGTAAATATTATTCCTTTTTGAAGTTTTTATTCTACTAAAACATGTCATTCCAAATCACTCAGTATTTTTAAAGGTCCAGAGTTAGAGATACAAGTTCAAAACATTAGAATTACATAACTGATCACAATGAAAGGTAATTAAAATAAGTAGTGGGATCATAGAAAGGGTCTAGATCTTTGAGAGGTATTTCCACATCAGTGACTGTTAATACCAGTTTACCACTTCCTGCCTTCATATGAATTTGACAATTGATTACGATGTCCTCACAGCCTTAGTTTATGGTTCCAACTACCTCAGGACTCTTAAGACTGATGATGGAAAGAAAAATGCAACTTATAGGAAACAAAACACAAAGGAAAAAAGACAAATCTCTACTTATTACAACTAGAAGAAATTGTAAATAATCTTAAGAAAAGATAAAATTATCTGTTAGTTCACACAGTGATAACAATAACAAACAATGAAAATCTTACTTTTGTAATGCCATCTCATTTTGCTGGTAGAGTTCATTTAAAATCTCCACTTTCTGCCTAAGAGTTTTGCATTCCTCTTCCAGTCCAACTTTAGAAGACCGTAGTGAATTGCAGTCACTTTCTAATTTCTTTATTTGGTCTGTAAAGGATAAAACAGCTTATCTCTATATGTGTACAAGGACTTAAGAACTTGTTTGAGGGAGTAGTGCCAAGAAAAGTAAGAAGCATGAAAGCAAGAAGCTTTATCTTTCCAATAAAATTTTAAGTCTTTCCAACATGGCAATTTCTTCTCAAGAAGAACCCACCTTCTAGATTACATTTTGTGGACTTCGAGGCTCTTAGCTCAAGTTGTGAAAGTTTTAGATCCTCTTCAACTACTGATATTGTAGTTTGTGTCTAAAAATTGCAGAAAAGAGAGGTATTCTTAAAAGTGAGGCACAGGAAGAATTCACAGGCACTATGGGACTCTTACAAAGAACTATACCCGAGAGACATCCATCATCTGCTTAATTTGATCTTTGATCTTCTCGTTCCGATCACCTAAAAAACAAAAGACTTTAGCTTTTTCTTTCCTTACTTTTAACTCTATATTCTCCTAACTTCCCCAAACTAAAGAATGATCGTGTTCAAACACCGGAAGAAAAAAAAATCAATTAAATAATTAAACTGATTAGACTAATGACTTTTAAGAGAATTGCAAGCTTAGATTTAAAAAAAGAGAGAGAGAGGTGAATTTCAGGTTGGGGTTGTGGCTCAGTGGTAGAGTGCTCACCTAGCATGTGTGAGGCACTGAGTTTGATCTTCAGCATAAAAATAAATAGAAGTACTATGTCTGTCTTAGAAACCAAAAAAAGGTGAATTTCTAGTTTGCACAACTAAAATGTTATCTCTGCTATTCTTGTAAGATAAAAGCTTTTCTTCTCTCTCAGATCTATCTTCACCTGGGCAAGTAAGTGTCTTATTTAGAAAGATTCAATCCTATATTTTCTCCCTGAATCTACTACCAGGTGTGGTTTGAAATACTTGCTATGTAAGCAATATCCAACTTGGGAGAAAACATCTGGAAATATTTTCCTCATCAGTAAACACTGTTACACTCCCTCTCTAGCTTTCTGATAGTCTCTAGCCTCTGTTCTCACAGCCTTAGTTTATGGTTCCAACTGCCTCTGGACTCTTAAGACTGACTGTGGACCTTAAAACCACAGAGCCATAGAGATGATGAGTATCAAAATCAAGTATCATCTGCATAAGTTAAGAAATAAATTTCTCTTACTGTACAATGTTCAATACTTAGAGGTATAGGATGTGACTATTGTAGCTGCAGTGTACTTACTAGTTTTCAATGGGATAGAAAAAGTCAGTGTTCTTCACATGCCTATTGCTACATTATACCGCAGCAACCCACCTCTGCCAATGCAACAGACATATCTATAGATCCAGTGATATGTGTCTACAACCCTGAAGCTTAAGAAGAAATTCATCCAGCTGAAAAGTGGCATCTGTATAATTAAAGACAGGAAAGCAAAAAAGGATTCAACCTCCCTGAGACTGATCTTACCTGCTCTCTCTCCATTGGTTAATTCATCTGACTCATCTTCTCTATTTTGATCCTCAGATTTAGATTCACATCGTAACCGATTCAACAATGTGATATAATTAGTCAAAGCCTAGAAAAGAAGCAAAAGGTTGGAAGACTTTCGATTTTAATTCAGAAGATTTCAGGAGAATTCATGAGATGAAACATGTATTTGGAGTATAAACTTACTTTATTAGTATTATCTTCGTAACTAAGAGCTACTTGTAAATCTTTCTGGGACTTCTCAAATGATTTGATTTGTTCACTGAGCTCAGCATGTGATGTACTCCAGTCTTTGACTTCCTGCTGCAACTGAAAAGTCAAAACACATGAATTCCTATGGGTTAGGTAGGGGTTTCTGCACTGGATACATTAGGACTACAAGACTTAGACAAAGAAATAGAGAGCCATACTCCTCGGTGGCCTGCCTCAAATGAGGGGGTTGAGACCTTGGTTAAGGAAGAGGGCAGAGTGGCCCCAACTCTCACAGCTGCAGTAAGAACATCAGAGCTATCAGGAAGTTGACCCTGTTTTATTGCATTCCCCAGAAAATTGCTGTCAATTCAAATAATTTACCTCCAGCAGGAATGGCTGGGCACATATGACTGTCTCCTAAATTTAGATTCCTTATCATGTAATCTTCCCTTGGCCGGTGAATCAGTAACTACTCAAAACAGGATCATAAAATACTTAATTTTCTGTTTTAAAAAGTTTCTTTGAGGCTATGCAAGTTAATAACTGATTGATATTTGATAAGAAAAGCAATAATCCAAAAATCCAAAACAGATGGAGAACATATATATGCACTCAATTTGGGGAGCATTGTTTAAACTTTGCATATCTAGAAAAGGTCCTACATGAATATTCCTTACCTCAGAAACAGATCCAAGAAAGATTCACTTCTCTAGTTTACATTATGTATGACATCAAATTTTCTTTACCTGCTCTTTCTCCTTCTTAAGCATGGTATTTTCTTTCTGAAGCTGACAGCATTCCAACTTCACCTTCTCTTCACGAAGCTTAGTTTCATTGAGGATAATTTGAAGCTAATGCAAAACACTACAGTTAGTGAATTAGTTCCAAAGAAAAAACAAAGTTATACTTTCCCAAACCAGACATCATATAGTTCTTATTTTTTGCACATTTTAGCACACCTCAAATTTTTGGTTCGCAACAAAACTAAGATGTAGTATTAATATCCGTTAGCAAGAGTTGGCAGCTTTACCTCTGAAAGCTCAGAAGTATTCACTGAAATGACATCTTTAAGCTTCTCTATAGATTTCTTATTTTCCATTATCTTCCAGGTAAAAACAGAACTCAAAATATGCATTAGGATTTCAGTAGAAATACTGATACATATGTGTGTGTGTGTGTGTGTGTGTGTGTGTGTGTGTACACACACATATATATATACTAAAAAAGATAAACACAACAAAATATTTGTCAAGCCATCCCATTACATTTCAGGTAAATGCAGGGGATCCAGCTTGGACTAAGCAAAAAATCAAGAAATGAAAGAGATGAGGGAAAATGAAGTCATAAATATTTCATGGCATCCACAACATTACTGTTTATGAGATAACCAGAAAAAAAGGACAAAGTATAGAAAACCATAATGCAATAAGTAAATAAAATGTTTTAAAGCATAGAAAATTAACTAATTAATTACTGTTTCAAGTAAACCAGTTCAAATTAGTAATTTTTTTCGAGTGATAGAGAAAAAAATTTCCCAAGATCATTTTTAAAATTTTCTTATCTGAAGTAAAAAATGATAAAATTTAAGGAAGAATAGACTAATCTCACATACAGAAGAATTCCAAAAAAATTATAAAGATACTCGCTCCTTAAGGAAGTGGACATAACTCTGCAATCTTTGTTTGCAATGCCTGGGATTGAATCCTGGGCCTCATGCATGCTAGGCAAGTGCTCTACCATGAGCTGCATCCTGAGCTTGTAACTCTTCATACTTTAACTGTGGGCTGTGCATGGTAACTTCCAAAGAATGCAATATGACAAGGATTGGAAAGAATTTTTACAGTGGAGAAATCTGATAAATACTACCTCAGCTAGGTGATCAAGCTTACTTGGGGGTAGGATATTTCAGAACACACTCTACTATCTTTTGCAACTTTTATGTAATTACAGAAACTTATAGAAATTGAAAATGAAATATGTAAGTAAAATTTTTTTAAGTGCAGAAAATTCATTAATTCATTACACTTTCAAGTAAAAAGTAAACAAATACTATTCAACTGGACAATAGTTTTTTAGTTGTTCTGCATGTTTCCAAGGGCAGAGCAAAACAATATGAAAATTATCCAAGGTTGAGAATAAAAATATTTCCTAGGCCCATAAAAATAATTTGTTGTATCAGTACTTAAAAGTTCCACAAAATGGGCAGAAGTGTGTTCAACTTCCTTGACTCCTAATCTTACTTTAGTTAACAGCTGGACTAAGTTCAACTTAACCAATTTTACAAAATATTTCAAAAGCCAAATTGCAGTAACACTTAGCAGCAAAACTCATACCAAGTCCTGATTCTTAGCATTCTGTTCTCTCTCAGATTCTAACATAACATGAAGACTTTTAGCTCTCTCATCCAGAAGTTCATTAGCTTTTTCAAGAAGCTTCATTTCATCCTGGAAAAAAAAAGGTGTCAAGATCACTCACTCATTACATTTACTTTTGAGTTTAGAATGTAATTCCCCCCAAAGAAGGGATTTTTACCTTATATTTAGTTACTTCATCAGAAAGAATCATATTTTGTTTCATGGTCTCTTGGACCTGCTGTTTCTTTGATTCCTTCATCTATGTAAATAAAGCATTCAGAATTAAGATACACAAATTATAGTGCTACTATACAAGTTACTTCCAGACAAGTGACCCTTTCCAGAAGAAAGCAGTACTTAATACATATGACTGCTTAGAATTTGGATGATTTGTAGGAAATAATGAAACAAAAATTTTAAAATACGATTTTAAATTAAAACAGGTAGAAATGATTCAAGCTAGAACCAAGGGAGAAAGAAAAAGAATAATTATACCTTCTGTTCATAATTTGACAATTTCTGCATTAGTTCCTCATTTTCTTTCATGAAATTGTTCACCTTTTTGGAAATTTGCTGTTCATTGACTAAAAGGGGGAAATACACAAGATTATTACAATCACTAAATGAAATTCAATTACTCAATCTACTAAAAGCAAAGACATGTTATATGGTACTATGAGGAAATACTTCTTAGCATAACTATTATGCTTTTAAAAAGCAATCTATGCTTATTAGCAATAAGAGTATAAAAATTATTAAAATTTAAGAAAAATATAAGAACAATGATATTTTGCTGGGCGCAGTGGTGCACACCTGTAATCCCAGTGGCTCAGGAGGCTGAGCTAGAAGGATCCCAAGTTCAAAGCCAGCCTCAGCAAGAGCGAGACACTAAGCAACTAAGTGAGACTTGGTCTCTAAATATAGGGGGTTGGGGATGTGGCTCAGTAGAGTGCCCCAGAGTTCAATCGCAGGTACCCCTCCCATCCAAAATGATATTTCAATTTAAGCTTATTTGACAGATGGGAAATACAGTAAAGTGTTGTAGCTTGATATTCCTCCCTTCTCAAAACACTCTCTTTTCAGAAAATGGAATCATTTCATTCTTTGCAAAGAAAAACAGAAATGAAAACATACTGATTCACATTGCCATTCTTTAAATTATCTACTCAATTACTTCATGCATGACTAAATCATTAGCATAGAAATATTCTTCAAATGTAACACATCTGCATTACATCAATATTCAAAGTTAATCTGCCCCAAATTAAAACTTATCATCATCTCCCTATCCACAATTTGTTTCTCCTCTTTATCTCCTATCTCAGAGTTGGAACCATCATCATCTACTCTATTATCCATGCTAGCAACCTAGGAATAGTAAAATTTTCAGGAGGTAAAAAAGATAATAGACATTAAAATTCACTCTATCTACTTCTAACATACATAAAACACACATCAAACACCAATACAAAGGGTTATTACAAGTTTAAGAAACCTAAAAATTTACCTTGATATACTCTATCTTTTACCTAGAAGAGAGAAAAAAGATTAAATTTGATGTCAAACATCTGCTCAATAGAAACAGCATTCCTAAAACAACAGTCAGAATCATAACCAAGTGAGAATTTAATAACATTCTGGTTCAGGATAATAATTAATAGGATTAAAAATAAGTAAAGGTTAACAAGCCTTTTAAATTTAATTGGTAGTGATATTTCATAAATAGCCTCTGACATAAAAACACTAAGATATGTACCTTATTTCACAGTAAAGATGTGTGTGTGTATATGTGTGTGTGTGTGTGTGTGTGTGTGTGTGTGTCCTCAAAATCATTTACTTGACAATTCTAAATAACCAGGATAAAGTCTAGAAACAATGACTATTCAAAAGGAATCTGAGGAAACAATATTAAAGGCATAATCTTTGTACTAAGATATGCCACTTTCACTCACCAGAAAACATCTTAGAACTCCAATTTAAATTTGGCTATTGGCTGAATTTAGAAACTAAGAGGCTACATCATCTTATTTCTGCAAACCACTATATATATATAGCAAGAAATCTGAAAGGGAAGACTGCTAGAAGAAAATGCACAAGCAACAAGAGAAATGACAATTAACATATTCTGGAAAGGACAAAAACAATCATTTCCAAAAGACAGCAATAAACTGCCTGATAATAAAACCTAAGCAGAAATATTTTTAAAAACATCACTAAATTTCTTTGTAACTTAGCATATTACTTGTCCTTTCAAATGTTATAAATGGTGATGGGATACTCAGATGTGTCCATGGATCATCCATGGGATCTTTGTAATAGGAAATTGCATTCAGAAAACTCCAACACAGAAATAAATGAACATTTCTTTAATGTCATAGCCTTGCTAAACTTTTACTCAAAATGACAACAGAGGAAAATGGGAAGTAGCATAAAAGCAGTCATCTAAGGTAGGGACTAAAGTTCCAAAGTCAAATGCTGAAACTGAGGAGCAACAAGCTAGGAACCAGATCCCACATAACCTAGTGAAAAGAGAAACAGGTACCGCGGTTCTTGAAATGAAAGAAACAAGAGGGAGAAATATAAAATGGTTTCATGTTTTTCCCTTCTCTTTATCCTTCTATTTCCTTTTTCCTTTTAGCTGAGACAAAGTTCAATGAGATTAGAAAATTCCTCACAGGAATCCAGGCAAACGATTCTTCTATTTAAGAAGGGAATACTTTTTAAGAGATTTTACACTCAATTGTACAAGGAGAGGAAACTTATCTTAACAATCATATGTCTGAAATAATTAAGAAATCAGAAAAAGAACACTCAGATTTGAAAAGATTTGTATCCAATGCTTTTAGCCTCTTTAAATGTTAGGATTTTCATATGCACAGTCCATTTACCTAAAATAATTTTCTTCCAATTATGTTAAATAACTATGAAACAGAATAACCTACAGTACAAACATAAGTATGTATAAGCCTACACACACACACACACACACACACACACACACACTTATACATATATGTACACACATACACAGAGATAGACTAATTCTGCTCAGGAAAAAAAAACTTAATGAACAAAACATTTAATGGATTTTTGGACAACACATAATCTATACTTCCAAATAAAAAGGTATTTTCTGAACATATGATCAAATCATAAAATCTGGGAAAAATTTATATAAAAGACTGGAAAAATTATCTCATCTCCTTTTTCTCATTTTACTGTATTTCTTTGCAGCATTTCCCCCTTTTTATATGTGTTTATATTAACATACAGTTCATCAACATTTAAATCTTAGTTTCTGCTTTTTTTCCCACTTCACATTTAATTGTGAGCATTTTCTGTACCTCAAAGCTTTGAAATAAATAAATCTGCCTACTATTCCATTAATCAAACATACAATAACCCCTAAATGAATTATGTTGTGCTAAGTCTTCAATCTAATACACTATTCCATTGAAAAACATTACCAAAATCTTCAAAACATAGTTATTTCTTTAAGATAGATTACTAGACATATATGCTACATAAAAGGATATTTATCTAACCTATCCCATCTTTTATCCCATTTTTAAGACTTCTGATACATATGAAACTACTGGTTAGGATGGCTGTAAGAATTACCAGTTCTACCAACTGCACCCACACTAAATTATTTTATAAGGTTAGTTTAACTTAAACCACTAATTTGTGTTTTAGCAACTGAAAAAGAAAAAAAAGGGGGGGCCAGTGACTATATAAAATAATCCTTGTGCTTATGTGCTAAGGTATAAGTAAGTCAATTTACTCACAATAAGAGCAGTTCTCCGAAAGAAAATGACAAAGGATACAATCCCAAAGAAAACAGTGAAAACTACAGGCTTCCATGGTAGTCCATAAAAATCAGGCCCAGGTTGAGTATCATCAGGCAATGTAGTAAACAGCTGAAACAGACAAATTAGAAAAAATGGGAAACCTTAAATTTATAACAAAACAGTCACAAAGAATCATGGCAATTCTAAACCAACCTCCTCATCAGAAATCCACCTCCTCAATATTTTCCAATAGCGTCTTCAAGAGAGAGGATACTGGCAGTCTCATATTTTTTGTTCTCTTGCAGTGTTTTCAAGTATAATGAATCTAAATACTTTTTAAAAAATATTTATGTATCTTTAGTTTTAGGGTGGACACATTGTTTTGTTTTTATATGGTGCTGAGGATTGAACCCAGTGCCTCATGTATGCTAGGCAAGCGCTCTACCACTGAACCACAACCCCAGCCCGAATCTAAATACTTTAAATTGAGCATACATTTCCAGTTTGTAACAGGCCCTATATCATCACATTGTCTAACACCTGGCTAGAATCCCTCTGGATCATTCTTTTCTCTGATAACCTGGTTTTTAGAATTTAAAAAATTCATTTAAGACAAAAACTTAAATATATGAAAGAACTAATTAATTTTATGGCAACAAATAAAAACAATGATGATATATGTATAAGATTTTATATCTTACTTCCATTCCACTCTTATATAAACAGATAAGTGACATGTAATTTCAGACAACTCTTGAAAACTGGCTTAGATAAACTTCTCTGAATTTAACATCCTTCTATAAAATTCAAAGCCTAATTTTAAATGGTTGCTCAAAGGCAGTGTAGTAAACACCTGCCTACTCTTCCGTTTTCACCGCCCTCTACAGGTAATACCAGATAACTGTCATCTGGGCCCAATTCCCCAGCAGTCTCCGTAGGGAAAAGACCTGTAGTAACGTTAGCTGTTTGGATTGTTGGCTGCATTTCGGAACATACCATGAGGTTGTCACCTCTATTCCGTCAAAAAAAAAAAAGTGCAAGTGGGGAAAGCTCAAGTCCACTCTCACCGGCCTCGCTTAACAATACAGTCACGTCCTGCCTGCCTTGGGCCTGACACACTCCATTTCTCCGTCGCAGCGACAGTCAGTGCACCCACTCCGCCAGAACTCAGCCACCCGCCGCCTGCCAGAGCTGGGGTCCCTCCCTGGGAATGGGACCGTCACCTCCAGTAGCTTGGCTATGAGGGCTGCGTAGAGCATGGACAGGGGTCCCAGGAGCTCCGGGTCCCCCGGGGAAGCACAGTGGCAGGTACTGTGAGTCCATGGTGTAGGGACAGCTGAGCGGAAGTGATGCTTCCCTGCAGAACAGCACAGGACCCTGTCTTTCACTGTTTCCTACTTTGGGAGGACCCAGCGCAGGGGGCGCGTACTGGGAGTGAACTTTGCCTTCCTCCACAGGCGCTTTTTGCCCAAAGCACGTAAAATGCGTCATCAGAGAAAGCCACTGGGCGGACTGCAGTGAGCAGATGGAGGATGCCGAGGGGTGGGGCTGGGAGCGGAAAGAACCAACTGCAGAGCCCAGCGGGGGACAGCTCAAGGAGAGCCAAGCGGAAGAGTCCAAATGAAAGGACTCCAGAAGGAAAGACGCTTACCTGTCCCTGGATTACTGCTGTACATAGGTGTAATCTTAATATAATCTTCTATTTGTTCCTTCTGTTCTTTGTTCTTTTTCTTTTCTTTCTTTCTGTCTTCTTTTGCAGAAATACCACTATCGGTATTTTTAGTGATTCCTCTATTGGCTTATTATTCCTCTATTGGCTATAACTCTGTTTTCTAATCTTAGTGCTTCAGAGTTTAGAATATACATCTTTAATTTGTCACAATCTACCTTCAGATGATACTATATTACTTCACATATTCAATAAGAACGTTACAATAGTTACTACCCTTCTGAGATTTATACTGTTGTCATGTATTTTACTTTACATGTTTTCTAAGTCCCATACTACACTGATATTTGTCTTTAAACAGTCAATGACTTTTTAAAATGTTCAAATAAGAAAAATTATTTTAAACATTTATGCACACAGTAACCATTTTCTTTACTCCTTTATTCCATTATTTCCATCTGCTGTCTTGGTGCAAGTGTAGGGTGAATTCTTTCAGCTTGTATGTAAGTACAAGTCTTCATTTTAGAAAGATATTTCACTGGGCACGATATTATCGGCCAACATTATTGCTCTTCAAATATATTAAAGGTATCACTCCACTATATTCTGTGTTTCATTCGGGGTACTTCTCTTGCTATGTCTTCAAGTTCACTAACAATTTCATTGCAATGCTTATTCTGGCATTAATCCCATCCACTGTATTTATCATATATTTTCAACTCTAGAAGTCTGATTTTCTTAAAATATATCTTCTATATCTCTTTTTACCTTTTTAACACACGAAATACAATAGTGATAACTTTAAAAAAATGCCATTACCTCATTCTAACATCTCCGCCAGTTCTCAGTTGGCTTTGATTGGATGATTCTTCTCCTCATCATTGTGGATTGTATTTTTCTTGCTTCTTTGCATGCCTGGTAAGCTTTGATTCGATGCCATACATTACGAATTACTGTTCTTAATATTTTGTATACAGTTAAATTACTGGAAACAATTTGAGTCTCTTGGGTCTGAATATTTGTTAGGTATGACATAAATTGTAATAGTCAGTCCGAGGTAACACCCTTCTGATTATTCTACCCAACTTCCTTAGATAGTTTTTTCCAGGTGCTATTCTGGTCCCTGTGTTAGGACCTATTCCTTCTAATCACTTAAGATTGTTTCTCTGACTTGCTAAGCAGTTTCATCACACTTATGTGCTGATCAATACTCTGCTGAACACTCAGGGAGCCTTTCACAAATTTCAAGAATTGTCTCTCAATGTAGAAACCTTCTTTTGTTACTCCACCCTGTGAATTCTAGTCACTTTGGTTTTCCTGGAATCTCAGCACCATCTCTCAATTCATGGTATCCTCTGGTTCTGCCCGACTTCCCCTTCTTTGTCATGGCTTGGGAATCTCTTAACATAGTAAAAGCTGGGACAACTATAGAGCTCATAGCATTTGTTCCTTATGTTTCCAGAACCATTCTTTGTTGCTTGATCTTCAATGTTGCTTGATCTTCAAATTTTATGTTTGTGGGTTTTTTTTCATATTTATTTTAGTTGTTTCAGTTGGGAAGGTGAAGCCAGTACCTATATAAACCTATCATAGCTAGATGTAAAAATCATTTGCTTTTCTTTTTCTTTTTATGGTGCTGGGGATTGAACACATGGCCTCTTATATGGTAGGCAAGTGCTCTACCACTGAGTTACATATCCCTTTTCTCATTTGCTTATTTTTTTTTAATAGCAGAATACATAATGAAATAAATTTTTAAAGTTAACTATAAAAGAGAGTAACATCAGGATAGACAGAACTGGGACAAAAGCTAGAGTTCTTTCAAAATCAGGCAGGAGAATCACAAGTTCAAAGCTAGCCTCAGCAACTTAGCAAGTCCCTATGCAACTTAGTGAGAACTATCTCTAAATAAATATAAAAAGGCAAGGTATGTGGCTCAGTGGATAGGAGCCCTGGGTTCAATCACCAGTACAAAATAACAGAAACAACTTATTTTTACAAATTAACTTTGGCTCTTCTAAATATTTAAATAATTGTAAAATAAATTAAAAAATCTTAAAAAGTAATACCTAAATATTGAAAGCAAAAACGAAACAACCTGTGATATCAACTTGGTGACAAACCACAGAAATGAGTTATTTGAAACACACCTTAGTGGGATATAGCTTAAAGACAAGAGAATTTCATTTCATTTCAGGAATACATTTCTGAAAGTATTTTAAATAATATAAATATAGTCGTATGTTGCTTAATGATGGGAATAAATTCTGAAAAACACATCGTAGGCAATTTCAGTGTGCAAACATCATTGAGTATACTTATACAAACCTAGAAAATATAGCCATTTCCACACTTAGGTATTCATATATGGTATATTATTGCTTTGAGGATAAAAACCTATAAGATATTATTATACTGAATACTGTAGACAATTGTAACATTGTAAATGTTTATATATCTAAACATATCAAACACAGAAAAGATATTAAAAATACTAGGTGACAAGAATTTTTTAGCTCCATTATTATGCACTAATGACCAAAATGTCATTAAGTGGCACAATACTGTAAACAATTATATTGATGTCATTGAAAACTGGAACTCCAACATCAGAGAAAGAAAACACAAATCTAAGATAGATGAAGTGAAGTAAAATCTCTAGCATCCTGAATTTTCATGGGAATTATCTAAATGACATGATGAAAAACCCCCACATATTTCTGTGCTTTGTTCACTAAAAAGGCCTACAAATGACAGTCAATTTGAGCAATAAGCAATCCTAGTACTTGGAATGTAGCCTCTAAATATGACTTCTTATTGAAAGGAACCAAAGTTATTTTAGAGAAATAGTTCCTTCAAGGTCTGGACAGGAAATGTTTAAGATGAACGTGGAACATCTCATACTTCAAAAGCAAGGAAAATAGGTAACAATGACCACTAGGTGGTGGCAAAGGGTCCCAGGAGCCAAGATAAAGAGGCTTCTACAAGGCAAAAGGGGGGGGGGAATGGAGCATCAGGTAAGAACAATTACTATTCCTAATTGGATTAAACACACCAAATATTTTTAAATGCATGATAATCATATTGACAAATAAAAGTTAAAAAGATTTCAAGCCCCTTTGTGTATCATTTGATAATGCTAGAAGAATACCTTACTATTCTGAATTGAACCTAAACCTGACTACCAATTTGCAAGGAATATAAAGCAACAGACAGAGGCTGAGGTTGTTAGCTCAGCACTTGCCTAGAATGCATGGAGCCCGAGGTTCAATCCCCAGCACCACCAAAAAAAAAAAAAAAAAAAAAAGCAATAGAGAAAACAGGTTAAATTGTTGTACCAGGGGATGTCATTTATTCACCAAAACTATAATATATCCTAGAAGTCCCACAAACATATTTTTTCAATTATTGCAAAAAGTTACATATATATATATTTGGTACCAGGGATTGAACTCAGGAGCACTTGATCACTGAGCCACATCCCTAGTCTCAACCCCATTGTGTATTTTATTTAGAGACAGGGTCTCACTGAGTTACTTAGCACCTCACTTTTGGCTTTGAACTCGTGATCCTCCTGTCTCAGCCTCCCGAGCCGCTAGGATTAAGGCATGTGCCACTATGCCCAGTCAAAATATATTTTTAAAGAGCTATTTTTCAGATAGAAAGCCACAAGGGACATGCAACTGTCACCCCTAAGAGCAGGAGAACAAATAGGTGAGCATTCTACCTGGAGGCACCCTCTAGACCTCAGTTTGGGAAGGAGAACCCAAATGGGGCATAACAGTCTCACTGTGCAGAGAGAGACCAGAGTTCCAGGAGATTAAGCAGCCAAAAATATGTAGAGAAAACTACCAGAAAGATGGGAGCCACAAGAAAAAGAGTTCCAGAAATCTGCATGGAGGTGGTCTTCAGTTTGGGGCTACATTCTAAGCAGTACCTGTGAGGGCCAAGAACAACTATAAGCTAACCAATCCCACAGTTGGCACTGAGATGAGAGAAGTCTGGATTCCAGCTAGCCAGAGAGAGTTGACATACAAAAACAGTATGGTCAACAAGCTCATGAAGAAGTATTTGATCCAGGCATCATGGCACATGTCTGTAATCCCAGCAACTCAGAAGGTTGAGGCAGGGGCTGGGGATGTGACTCAAGCGGTAGCGCGCTCGCCTGGCATGCGTGCGGCCCGGGTTCGATCCTCAGCACCACATACCAAAGATGTTGTGTCCGCCGAGAACTAAAAAATAAATATTAAAAATTCTCTCTCTCTCTCTCTCTCTCCTCTCTCACTCTCTCTTTAAAACAAAAACAACAAAAAAAGAAGGTTGAGGCAGGAGGATCCCAAGTTTGAGGCTGGCAACTTATCAAGGACCTAAGCAAGTTAGTGAGACCCTATCTCAAAAGAAAAAAAAGTTCACTCAGTATCATTAATTATCAGGAAATAAACTCACAAAGACATACCCACTAGAATGGCCCAAGTGCTAGTGAAGATGAAGTCAAGTGGAAGTCTCCTAAATTGCTGGTGGAAGTATAAAATGATTGTAGTCATTTTTAGCATGGCTTGACAGTATCACATAAGATAAAAACATACATTAAACGTAGGAGGCAATTGCACTCCTAGATATGAGTCCACTTATAGTGGCATATATATGAAATAGTACTGTAGGAAAAATGAATCTATAGTTTAAAAAAAAAAAACTTATCAGTGGTTGCCTGAAACAGGTGGTGAAGGAACTCACTGGGAAGGATCCCAAGGAAACCCCTTTTCTAGTGAAAAAACTGTTCTATATCTTGATTATGGTAGTTTTTATATGGGTATCTACATTTGTTAAA
Source organism: Urocitellus parryii (assembly GCF_045843805.1). NCBI lineage: Eukaryota > Metazoa > Chordata > Mammalia > Rodentia > Sciuridae > Urocitellus > Urocitellus parryii. The sequence continues at coordinate 1,320,789 of NW_027554189.1, forward strand.
ACTCAGAGTGTGCTTGCTTTGGCAGCACATATTCTAAAATTGGAACAATACAGAAAAAATTAGCATGGTCCCTGAGCAAGGATGACACCCACATTTGTGAAGCATTCCATAGTTTTGTGGAACCAACCCTTCAACAGATGAATGGATAAAGAAACTGTGGTACATATATGAAATGGAATATTACTTATAGCATTAAAAGAGAAAAAATTATGGCATCTGTGGGTGAATGGGAATATCAGGTTAAGGGAAGTAAGCCAATCCCCAAAACCAAAAACTGTATGTTCTCTCTGAAAGTGGATGCTGAACCATAATGGGGGTGAGGTGGGTGGCAAGGGGCATGGAAGAATGGAGGAACTTTGACTGGGCAGAGGGGAGGTAGGACAGGTGAGGGGGCATAGGGATAGGAAAGATGGTAGAATGAGATGAACCTGATTACCCGAGGTACATGTAGGACTACACATGTGTTGTGTACAACTAGGAAAAGTTTTGTTCCATTTATATTCAATGAATTGAAATGCATTCTGCTGTCATGTATAACCAATTAGAACAAATTAAAAAAAAACCTCACTGATATTGGCTATCAAGGAATTACTGTTAAGTTGGGTGATGGCCCGTGGGTTCATTATACTATTCTCTATGCTTTTCTTTAAAGCTTTTCTAATTAAATTTATTCTTTAACTAGTACATAGAAACAAACACTACAATTATTGAAGTAGGTAACATGACATTTTGATGCATGTATACACTATGTAACGTTTAAATCAGGTTAAATATATATCTACCTCCTCAAACATCATTTCTCTATGGTAAAACTTTCACAATCTTTTCTTCTAGTATTCTGAAATGGACAGTATGTTATGGTTACCTATAGTCCCCTACTATTCTCTCTGCTCTTATTTGAAAGTTTCCATGATAAAAATACTAAAAATAATTTTTAAATTAAGATATAACTTCAAATATTTAAAGGATTTCTATGTAGAAAAGAATTCAATTTTATAGAGAAAATCATGTGAAGGAAAATTTGGAGTCAATACAAGGATGAACTAGACAACAGAAGAACATATAGCCTTGTAAGAGAGTGACTCATGCTAGGAAATACTGGTGTACAGGCCTCATAACTACTCGTCAGGGCCACAGTAAAGAAAATTACAGCAATGAATGAGAAACTAGACTAGCAGACTTCCAAGGTTTCTTCTAACACCAAGATTCTACTAAGATTCCATTGATCAATGAATCTGATTGGTGCACATCTCCCAAACACATCAGAGCCTATTACTCTCCAGTCCTATCAGATATCATACTACTTGTTTAAGATTTTACATTGACTTGTTCATAATTTTTGCATATATTTGTTAAGTCCTTTTCTTAAGGCTTTCAAAAATCACAATCATGCCTTACACCTGTTAGACTCTTTTAGTCCTCGCACAATGTCCTGTACATACTGGGCCATCAAAATGCCTTTTTGAAATCTCCTTTCAAATCAGTCTCCTAACATTGTGCCTCTTCTTTACCACTCACATCTATGTCTTACCTATCACCGTACAATCACTGACCATACCTGCACCACATTCGTGTCCCCCGACCTAGAACTAGAGGAGGGCTCTGTGCATACCTAAAAATATGAATAAAGTAATCCTTCCCATATCGTGAGGCTGTTAACTTTCCAAGTGATGCTGATTCATTCTGATAATCAAATTATGACTGTGGAAGACTGCTTTAATCACTGGAAATATCACTATTCTAACTGCCTGGCTTCTATATACCTCTTACTCAGGTGGCTGCCACCATCATGAACAAACATGGAGCCAACTGAAAAATGATTTGTTTCTCCCCACCACATCTTTTCCACCCTGGTGGTCTTTCCTCCCCAGGAATATTCATTGTCTTTATACCACCTTCTGACTGCCTACATGAGAATTAGGGGGTACGTGGGGGTAAAACCCTTCAAAATGCCAGACACCTCACCAGACACTTTACCTTGTCAAATCATTAAATTCTTATGATTGGAGTAAGCATTATCTACATTTTTCAGATGAGGAAAACTTTTTTCAAAAGTTTAGTTATTTGCCCAAACTTCTAAATGATAACCTTGGGATTTGAAACCAGATCTACCTGGCTACAAAATTTATACATTTTACAAGGAAAACAACATCATCATCTTTCTTACTCAAGCCTTGAAATAACACAATCTACAGGAAACAACTTCAGTTTAGGAGGATTACTGTCACAATGGCCCTAGGACCATCTTATCCTCCAACCTCTAAAAGCTTTCTCATTCCTATAATTAAATTCTAAAAGTCCAATATCAACAAATACCAATGGGGGGGAGGTAAGCCCTAAAATGCTTAGATAAGCTTCTAGACAGATTAAATGTCTTGTTTGGATCATGATTTTCTTTAGAAAGATCAGTCTTAAGTGACTCTAAGAAACAGATCTAACCTAATTCCTTTCATTCTTAAAACTTTCTAAGGATCCCCACTATTAATGGTCTAATGCGACTTTGGCTCATGACTTCCTTTAAGATTTGCTGGCCTCTCCAACAGACCATCCCCTTCCAACTTCACACTTTACAACACCAACTATTCACATTCTCCAGCCCTACCCAAATATCCTTTTCTTCATGTTTCCATTTCTCTGAACACATTTCTTCTGACTACCAGCTTCCCCCACCATCCTCCAACCCAGCCTATCTAATCAACAACAAACCACATGTCAGACTCCTGTTTGCCCTTTGCCTGTGCTTCAAACACATCTCAACTACTTTATGACCTTATTGATCACCCTTCCAACCATAATAAATGCATTTATGGACAATAATGTTCTACCATCAAATAAATACCTCTCTTTCTGCCATTATCTTACTGTGTTTCAAGTGAATGCTGTTATCTCCCTGCCAGAAAGAAAGGTTCTGAGGGGAAGAACCAAGTTTTTACAGGTGTGCAAATGACCAGCCTTGGTAGACAGCAAATCTTCCTCATGTGCTAAACCAAGTAGCCATTAAAGCCACACCCCTATGGCTTTTGTTTCTGGAGCTATCTACTCAAAGGGTCAGGAGTCATTTTCATAAAGACATTTTAAGTTCTTCACTTCATGACCAGAAGCCACTTACAAACTAATAAATAATCAACATTCTAATTGAAGAAACTATGTCAAACTTACCATCTTAGACAAATAAAGCAAGAATGAATGTAACAAGAAAAGTATGCTGTCCAAAAGGGTGGCATCTGCTGGCTCTTCTACCTTTATCTCTAGTTGGTTTTCTGTATCAGCAGCATCAACAGGAGTACCTTCTGTTATAAGTAGCTCTAAAATTGAAAGGGGAAATGGTTACTTTATTTTATGCTATAGTATAAGAATTGTCTCTCTTCAGTTTCAATATTCATTGAGTGTTTCACTTAGAGTCACAGTGCCTGGAATATGTGGCTCTCCTAAAGACAATTAACACAGAGAAGAAAACTTCAAAATCCTAATTAGAGCTGTCAGACCCTTCAATTATAAAATGAACATTCTCCAGTCTACTCTCCACTACTTCCATGGCCATACAACTGCTACCAGAACAATATTTATTCAAGGAGAAATTTTAAAACCAGAGATATATAGACAGGGTCACATTCAACAAACATGAATTTAGTGCTGGTGAAACTTTGTGTTTAAAATTTTAGGAAAGCTGAAAGAGGGAGTCTTGGTTTGCAGATTTGCAGGTGGAATGAGCCAAGGCTTAACACAGCATCTGGCACCTGGCAGAGATACTCAACAATTATTCATTGAATGAACAGATGACAGCTATTTAAAAAGAACACAGTAATACCAAGAGAGACTAAAGGGAATTGGGTACAGACCTGCACTGAGGCTCTGTGAATGAGGTAGAATTCCAGTTAGAACTGAGAGCTTGTAGGGGTGGAATTTCAGTATGAGTTACATGAGCCTGGGGTACGTTTGATTAAACAGCAGGAGTCCAACATGCAGTTATTAAGAAGTTGGACCAGTTGCTTCTAAGGTCTTTCTCAACCCTGAGATTCCATTCACTACTATTCTTTTAAGCTTTTGCCTAATTTTTTTTTTAGTTTTTTTTTTTTGAGAGAGGAGAGAGAGAGAGAGAGAGAGAGAGAGAGAGAGAGAGAGAGAGAGAATTTTTTTCATATTTATTTTTTAGTTTTCGGCGGACACAACATCTTTGTTTGTATGTGGTGTTGAGGATCGAACCCGGGCCGCACGCTTGCCAGGCGAGCGCGCTACAGCTTGAGCCACATCCCCAGCCCTTTTTTTTAGTTTTTGATGGACCTTTATTTTATTTATTTGTATGCAGTGCTGAGAATCAAACCCAGTGCCTCACATGTTAGACAAGTGCTCTACCACTGAGCTATAACCCCAGGCCCTCCATTCACTATTGGTCTATGAATTTGACTGCTGGTGAAGTCTGCCCCATTGCCTCAGCATCTCAGCACCTGAGACACATTAAATGACATTTGGGAAGATTTTACCTATAGAGGTCATTGACATCACTTTGTGGTGGAACCTAAACATCTCCTGAACATCTGTCTCTTTTCCTTTAATATGAAGTTCGATGTCCACTTTTGGCTCTTCATCATTATCTGTCTTAGAGGTTTCCACAAAAAGACCATATTCTGCACTTTCAGGATAAATATAATCTGTTGCTGCTTGTGGTTTCTTCTTTTTTCTATCTGGGACTAAATCTTCCTCATCTTCTTTTTCTTCTTCTGAATAAGAATTCTCCAAATCCATCATATCTGTTTTCTCATCACCACCTGTGCCAATAAATAAAGTATCCTCCAAGGTTGTCAGTATATTTTTATCATCATCCTTGATGCCCGGGGGCAGAGTTACCTCAGCCTTATCTTCTCCATTTGAATTCTGCTCTTCACCTATTGAATATTTCTCCACTCCAAACTCCACTGTGAATTTCATGTCTTCTTCATTTATAAAGGTTAGTAACGGGGGCTCCCCAAAGCTTTCCTCATTCTCCTCTTCTTCCTTATCAAATGCATAATAATCAGCATTCAATTCCTCATCATCAAAATCATCTTCTAATGAAGTCACCAGTCTGGTCGTCTCACCATCAGACACAAGTGCATCAGCAGTAGAGCCAAATTTGGTTTTCAAGTCGAATGTCATTTCTTTTTTCAAAAGTTTATAAGCATCAGTCTTCTCCTGTTCGTTTGAGACCTGAGAAATGTTGCTGGTTTTGTTGCTTTCACTTTCTGGCACTTTCAATTTATCTGGTAGTATTTCTTCAAAAAGTTCAAATGAAGTTTGTTCACCCTGAGCATTATCTGTTTGACTATCTGCATGAGGATGGTTCTTCTGAGCCAAAAATTGTTCCTACCATCCATAGTGTTTTCTGAGAATGCACTTTCAATGCGCTCTGAGTTTTTCCCAACCCCCGCCTCAGTCAGTAGAGAAAAATAAAACGCTGGCAACAAGTAGGAGGGCGCCGGCAGAGCCGGAGGGGACACACACAGGGTCCCGAGGCTCTGTCACTCCTGCACCCCACCCGTTGTCCTTCGAACCCCTAGCCCAGACCGCAGGGCTGGGGACCAGGGGATCGGAGCCCCATGCAGCCCCAAAGAGCCACCGCAGAGACCCCGGGCCGCCCACCCGCCTGCTCACTCACTGGTGCATTCGTAGTCTGCACAGAGTTTGTGCTTCCAGCAGCGCCTGCCGGTGCTTGGGTCCGGGTGGCCCGGCACTCGCCAGGTGGGACAGAGCACGAACAGCCAGAAGAGCAGCCCAGGCACCGCAGCCATGTTGTGGTCACCTCAGTGAGCCCATGATGCGGTGGAGTAGGCTGAGGCAGGCAGTGGCAGGCGGCGATGGAGGGGGCTCAGGGGGCGGGTGGGTAGCGAGGCAGGGAGGGGTGGTGGGTAGCAAGGCGGGGAGGGGTGGCGCCCGGGAAGGCTTAAGCCTTTCCCGGGTGACAAGTCAGCAGGGATATCTGGGGGTAGATGCACAGACTCTACTGGAGAACTCACAGAGCCAGAGCTCTGTCCTTCTCTAGTCAAGACCTTCTCCTCAACTGAAGACCTTCTCCTCTAGTCGCTGCCTTGGCAACTAGAACTCTCCTTCTCGTCCAATCACCTGCCTTTGCTTCTATGCCCTCACAAGTCATCACCCACCCATCCCCCCCACTCCGCCAACCGGTCCTTTCTGGCTTTCCTCAATGTCTCCTTTCTGGTCCATCCTGAACTAGCCCACTCCACTCCAACATCACTCCCATCCCCCATTCCTGGTCTGGTACCTCCTTTTCTGAACTACCAAATCCCACCCATGACTTGTCACAGCTAGTCTAGGGTTCCAGGCTCCCTCCCCTTCAAACTCCTTGAGGATCCTTGAAGCCCCACCCCAAGATCCCTCTGATTAGGAAAGGGGAAGGTGAATGGAACTGTGAGTGAGGGTGTAAACTGGAGACAGTGGCCTGCTTTTTTTTAAGGCGGGGACAGAGAGATGGACATTAGTCTTCCAGCTAAGATCTTGAGATTCTTATCTTTATCCATAAGGGAAGAAATTATTTAATTCAAAAGCATATTTTTAACTCTCATTTTGTGCTACCATTCATGCCAGACGCTGGACAAGGCCCTAGAATGGTGTTGGAGTGGATGAAAATCAAAAGACAAGATATCTGGTCCTGGTCGGAAAAAGTCCACAACTTAGTGGGAACCAACTGACAAAACCGATTGTCAGAGAAGAAAGCTACTAGCTAACGTTTCTTGAACGCTTTATGTCCAGTTGTTATTCTGAAGGTTTTATATATATATCAATTCATTTAATCTTCATAACAATAGTACCTTACAGTAGTAGTAGGTCCTATTCAAATCCTTATTTTAGAGTAAATTGAGGCAGTCACACATCCAGTGAGTAATGAAGCTAAGTTTCAAGCCAAAGGAGTAGACTCCTTTTCATCACAACCTATCAACTAACAAGCAATTGTTGTACTTTCTGACAAGAGGAGCAAAATCTGATTTAAATCATAATATAGCTGAATTACTGATATGTACAGTTAACAGGGGGAAGGCACAAGCTAGCCAGCCCAAGGAAGAGTGTCTGCAATGCTCCCATCCTTGGTGGAGCCATTCTCATTTGTCTGTGACCAAGGGCTTGTTACTATAGTCTCTGCTAAGGTTATTCATCAACCTCCAACAATGAACCCATCAGTTGTTTCCCCAAATTAACTGAATCTTTAAAACTTAGAGAAAAGAATGTAGTCCACCATGCTCATAATGTTAAATAAAGAAAACGATGGAAAAAAGGTGTGCACAAACATTTGTCTACAGGGGCCATGAGAGGTCCCGGTTGGTACAGTGTACTTCTGCGCTTTCTGGAGAACCAGTGGATCATAGAGAGAAACTGTCTATCTGAGTCATTCTTCATTTCTTTTCTACCATGTATTTTTCAACAACATGTTGAAAAAACTGAACTCATTTTTCTCTCAAAATCTGCTCCTTTCAGTCTTCCCTATCTCAGAAATAAGAATGACAATTTAATTCCCATTTTCCAGGTGCTCAAAGCCCAAAACTTACAAACCATCTTTGATCTCTTTTCTCTCACATTCCAACTCCAGTCCATTAGACAATATTATGTCTTTATTTTTATAATTTTATTGAGATATGGTTGACCTACAATAAATTGCACGTTTAAGGTGTACGATTTGATAAGTTTTGACATGAGTATACCCATGAGACTATCACCAAAATCAAAAGAGTCTTTCATCGTTCTTTGTAATCCCTCCCCTCTCCTTTTCTGGGCTGTCTCCAAACATCTCCTGTCATTATAGATTGTTTTGCATTTTCTAGAATTTGATATAAATTATACAGCATTTTATTTATTTATTTTTCTGACTTCCTTCTTTCCAAATAAGCATTTGAAACATGCCCCCAATCTGACCACTCCTCTGCATCTGCTAAGCCAATATACAGGCCAAACCCACATCATAAGTCACCTGAATGATTCCCTTAGCCTTCTTCTGTCCTTGCTTCTGCCCTCATTTCCCCCAATATCTATTGTACTGATGGCAACTAGAGTGATATTCTTAAATATAAATTTGATTGTGTCTCTCTGCTCAAAATCTTCCTATAGCTTCCCATTTCCAAATAAAAGGCAATGACTTTAGCCAGGCCTGGTTGTATTCATCTGTAATCCCAGCAGCTCAGGAGGCTGTCAGGAGGATCCTGAGTTCAAAGCCAGCCTCAGCAATGCAGTGAGTCCCTAAGCAACTCAGTGAGAGTTATCTCTAAATAAAGTATTTTAAAAAGGACTGTGGGTGTTGCTCAGTGTTTAAGTGCCCCTGGGGGTTCAATCTCTGGTATCAGGAAAAAAAGCCATGACTTTATTATGGACTGCCCTGGCTTATTATGGACTGCTCTTATTCAATGTGACTCCCCTCATCCTTTTCTCCCCATTTCCTAACATTCTTCTCTTGTCTGTTAGTTCCATTTAAATACACCAAGCCCACCCCTGCTTCAGAGCATTTACACTTGTAACTTTGCCTCAACCTTAACTCCCCAAATCATCTGACTAGCTAACTACCCCTTCACTTTATCATGTCTCTGTAACAGTGGCATTTCATGTGATAAAGGCCTTCCCTAGCCATCCTACACAAAATAGAGCCTCTTGCCATGACTATCAAGCCCATTACCCTGCCTTTCTTTCTCTTCAGACTTGCCTTTCCACTTTAGACTTCTCTTACCACTTTCCTTACATTTGTTTATCTACTTCACTGCTCTGAGCCAACCTCAAACACAATTTCCAACAGGAGCAGGAAATTAGTTGTTTTGTTCACTACTGTTACATCAGTGACTAGGGAAATGCCTAGAATGTATGAGAGAGTTAACAAATGATTTGTTGGGTAAACTCATGGTTCCAATGATATTATAAATATACTACACTATTAACCTAAACACCTATATTAACTATTAAGCCCCCATATATAAATAGTACTGAGAGGAAATAAGCTATGAGAACAAGGCATTTAAGGTCCACCTCTCAGCAGCATGCATCCTCAACTCCAGGAATGTACCCCTGAATGTGTTTGTTGTTGAATGAAAACATACTTGTGTGGAGAGTAGTTGTTTGGTTACATGATACTGGAATATTTAAGTAGATCTTTTAAAACTAGCTTTAATTTTTTCTTATTTTTCTTATTATAGAATATGGTATGTTGTAGAATTTTTCTTATTGTAGAATAGAAATTAATGATAATTCATTGGTGGAAAAATCAGAATAGCAAAATGATCTAATTGCATATTATCTTCTTGATATTTACTTTGACTCATAATCAGATATACTTTTATATGCATAGTCAGTGCTTCCAGTTACTGAAGAACTAGCTTCTTATTTTGTAGAGTTTTCAATACTTTGATTTATCAGCATTATTTTTTAAACTTATTGCCTTAAAGACATATTAACTAGTCTGGTGGATAATGAGAAGAAAATTTCTCAACTGGCCACAATAAGGTAGTGGTAGTTCTTTCTATCAGGATACATACAATTAGTGGATGAATCAGCATTCACTTTTACTCATAGCATTTAAATATGTGGCATTGATGTTTAACATGATGTTTAATATAAGGTTATATTAAAAACCTTCAGAAAAGGAACAGGATAGAATGTGGTGGTGATTGTTGGCATGGAGATAAATAATCTCAAGTGCATTATTCTTTAATACCTCAAAGGGAAATCTTACGGGGTAAGGGTTGAGTAATGGTTAAAGGTAAATGTGACCAGTTTGGGTGGAGGGGACATAAAATTCTAAGATATGAAGGGTTCCTAATGTCAGAGTACAATCTAAGTGAGACAAGAAAAACATATCTGAAACAAATAATTGGCAGCATAATAACATATACCATTGGAAACTTGTGAAGGCACTTGCCTAGGAGCATTCAGTAGGCCTAACGCTGCTGTTACCAGGAAGAACCTCATCTATTGTAAATGATGAGTCAGAAAATAGTGTTAAACATTTATGGAAGACTAAATCTCTCCAAGAGGGGCAACAGATTTACCCTCACATATAAAACATTGGAAAAAAGTGGACAAAATACAAACAACAGTTCTCAGATATTAGATAATAAGCAGCGTAAGAGTGACCTCTAAGATAAAGTTAAGCATGAGAGATGAGTGCTAGGATTATCCCAATTTACTCCCTGGAAAGAATTTTTTCAGGCCACATCCAGAGAAGGGAAACTCAAATAGAAAATCTCCTGAGTTGAAGAGATGGATTTTAAAGTCTGAAGAGACAGATGCAGCTAGAAGTCCCAGAGCAGAATAAAGGGGAGAGTAGGGAATTGCAGAGGGAGGGAGAGTGTGTACATGCACTAGCTCTCTAGACATCTATGGACGGTTCCCCTGAAGTCTGTGGCTATGTAACAATGGGCACACATGTAAGGCCAGAGAAAGAACCTTCAGAAAAGAACAGAATGGAAGGTGGTGGTGATTGTTGGCATGGAGATCAATTTTTGTAATCACCAGCTAGAATGGAAAATCTATAATAAAAGGGCATCAAGTAACATAGTCAGTAAAAGGGAAAAATTAGCCCAAGATTGAAGGTAACTCCAGTCTAGCAGAATCTTAAAAAAAGATAAAAATGCTTCCAAGATAGTTTAGAAAAAAAAGCTATACACAGCTCAAGAATATTTAAACGAATACAAAATATCCAGTACTCAACAAGGTAAATTCACAATGTTTGGAATCCAATAAAAATGTATGAGGCATGCAAAGAGGTAGGAAAATATAACCCATGTTGAAAAGAAAATTAATAGAAATGATCATTAATTACACTGTGATAGAGTTATTATACAAGGACATTAATACAGTTGTATACCATATGTTCAAGATGCTATGGAAAAGAATAAGCATGTAAAGGAGAAAAAGAAGATATAAAAATGTCTGAATTAGATAAAACAGATAAAATTAGATAAAATCAGATAAAACAATGGCTAAGGTGAAAATTACACTGAATGAGATTAACAGCAAATTCGACATTGAAGAAGTCAATATCAGCAAACTGAATATGCAGTGATAAAGACTCCAAAATCAAACATGGAGAAAGAGACTGAACTGAACAGAGCATCAGTATGCACAGCTTCAACCAGTCCAACATATACATATATTATATATGTATGTTATGGTAGTTCCTAAAAGAGGTGAGAAAAACACATTTGAATAAATAATAAATAAAAATGTTCTATATCTGATGAACACTCAGATTCAAAAAGCTCAATGAATAAGAAAAATGATAAAGATGACACAAATATACACTAAATGCTTAAAACCAGTGCTAAGAAAAAAATTGAAAAGCATCTACAGAAAACAGACACCATTATGTACAAAGGAGTGAAAGTAAAATGTCAAAATTCATTCAAGAACCATGCAGAAAACAGTACATCAACATTTTCAAGTTCTGAAAGAAAAAAACACTGACATCCTAGAATTGCATTCCAAATGAAAATATATTTCAAAATGATGTAGTCTTTAATGCAAAAGAATTAAGTTAAACCCTACCCCACATAAAAATTACCTGAAAATGGACCACAGACATAAATGTAAGAACTCAAAATGGACAACACACACACACACACACACACACACACACACACATATATATATATATATATATATGAACCAAAACTAAATGTAAGAAAGCATAGGTAAATCTTGGAGTAGACAATGACTTTGTAGTTAAGACACCAAAGGCCCAAGCACCAAAAGAAAAAAATAATAAAGTAATGAACTTCATCAAATTTAAAACTTTTAAAGGCTACCATCGAAGAAAGTGAAAACACAATCATAGAAGAAAATATTTACAATTCATGTAGTTAGAATATAACTACCTAGAATATACAAGCAATTCTTATTGTTCAATATGAAAAAAAATGGCAAGAAATTAGAATAGACATTTTTCCAAAGAAAATATGCAAAAGCAAATAAGCAAATGAAAGGATACCCAGCACCATTAGGGAAATGTACAACCTCAGTGAGATACTACTTCACATCTATTAAGATGGTTATAATCAAGAAGATAATAATAAGTTGGCAAGGATGTGGATCAATAGGAGCCCTCACACACTACTGGTAGGAATAGACTACAGACCTAAATGTAACAGCTAAACCTATACAACTTCTGGAAGAAAATATAAAAAGCTGCTTGGCAGAGACTTTTAAAATTAACTAGCTCTCTCTGCCTCATGCTCTCTTTTTTCTCTCTCCTCTCAGAAATAAATCAGACTTAAAAACTTTGTCTCAGGCTGAGACAGGGGGATTGCAAGTTCAAAGGCAGCCTCAGCAAAAGTGAGGCACTAAGCAACTCAGTGAGACCCTGTCTCTAAATAAAATACTAAATAGGACTGGGGATGTGGCTCAGTGGTGGTATGCCCCTGAGTTCAATCCCCAGTACCAAAAACAACAACAACAAACTTTGTCTATTCTATATTCATTGTTATGGAAATGGAAAGGTAAGCTGACAGACTAGGACACAGTATTGGCAAAACATATCTCTCTCAAGGGAATGATATCTAGGATATACAAATGATTCTTACAACTTATTAATAAGAAAAATCACCCAATTTGAAAAGATGGGCAGAAGATTTTTTTTCTTCACCAAAGTAGATACAAATATGGTGAATGTGCACATGAAAGGATATCCAACGTAAGTTGAAATGTAAATCAAAACTGCAATGTTATTACACATACAGTAGGATGGACAAAATTTAAGACTGATCATAACAAATGTTGACAAAGATGAAGACTATGGTATCTCTCTTAGAACTGCAGACTATAACATGTAGTACAAACAATGGCACAAACTGTTAGAAAACTGTTTGGCAGTTGCTTTAAAAGATAAATCACATCTGTCGAGATATTTACTCCAGAGAAATAAAAGCATACATCCACACTGAGACTTGTGCACAACTATTCATGGTGGTTTTATTTGTAATAGTCAAAAAATCCCCAATGTTGGACTGTGGGAACATGTCTGTCTTACATGCCTCAGAACCCTTATACTCATATTAACCATATAGTAGGCATTTGATTACTAACTTTTACATGAATGTAGAGACTGATTTTTTTTTTACTGTTAATAGAGCTTCTCTTTTATTAAATATAACAGACAAAAGAAAATCACGTATAGCACAATGAATTATCACAAAGTAAACATATCCACTGAACCCTAACCCAGGTCAAGAAACTGGACATCAAATGCACCTTCATGAGCCCTTTCTTATTGCTCCCCTAATTATTCCCTCCGCTCCCCCAGAGTTAGGCACTATTTTAACTTCTAATAACAAGGATTAGTTTTGCCTGTTTTGTTACTTTATACAGTGTAATCATACACATGTGATCTTTGGTATGTGGCTTTTTTTAGCTCCATATGTATTTTTATAAGATTTATCCAAGTTGTTGAATGTGAATGTACTTCTTATTTTCATTGCTTAATAATTTTCCACTGTATAAATATAACCTGGTTTACTTAAAAAAAATCCCCAATGTATATTGATAGGAAAATAGATAATAAATTTTGGAAACATACTTAGCAAGAATAAAGAACTATTGATAATAGCAAAAACAGGGAGATTCTGAATGAAATAAACTAGACAAAAAGTAATATGCATTGAAAATTCTTTTTTTTTGTACTCCCTAGTACAAATATCCAGGGGTGCTCTACTGCTGAGCTACTCCCCAGCCCATTTTATTTATTCATTTATTATTAATTTTTTTTTTTTGCTATCAGAGATGGAACTCTTGGGAACTCAACCACTGAGCCACATCCCCAGCCCTCTTTTGTATTTTATTTAGAGATAGGTCCCACTGAGTTACTCAGGGCCTCGTTAAGTTGCTAAGGTTGGCTTTGAAATCCCAATTCTCCTGTTTCACCATTCTGAGCTGATGGGATTACAGGTGTGTGCCACCAGTTTAGTTTTTATTTTGAAACAGAGTCTGGCTCAGTTCCCCACATTTACCTCAAACTTGTGATCCTCCAGCCTCAGCCTCCTGAATATCTGGGATTACAGACTCTGCCACCACCTTCCAGCAGATTCAGTTATATTTAAAGGTAGAAAGTTATAAACCAGGTGAATCCTAGTAAAGGTCTTAGTAAAAAAAAAATAATAAAAATAAAAGCACTATGCTTGGTCACAATATGGTAAGTCAGAAAATGACAACAAATACCCATTTTCTGTCAGGTTGACCAGAACAGTATCATTTCTCAATGGATTTCAAAGGGTCTCCCTCCCTCCCTCCCTTCCTTCCTTCGAGTTTTGGCGTGTGTGTGTATGTGTGTGTGTGTGTACATCATCTTCTGTGCCAGTGTAAGAGGTTTAGGCAATGGATCAACCTTTACACCTGTGCCGAAGGACCCCAATCTGGGATCTATCTCCAAGGGTGGAGGTGACTCTAGATCCTCATTATAATCCCGAGAGTGGGAACTCCTAAAAAAATAAACAGGTCTTTCTTGGTAACACCAGTTTCCTCCTTGGTAAAAGTTAGTGTAGTGGGGGGGTGGAAAGGGCACTACCCTGCCACAAAATAAATGCTAAAATGTATTTTGGTACAAATTGTAAACACTAAAGAGTTAAAAGTAAGAGATGAGTCTTGGGATTTGAGCTAGACCTGGATAAGTACATAGGATTCAGATTCTAAAAAGAGAATAAAAGGCAAGTGAATTAAACAGCATAAGAAAGACTCAGCAGAAAGAAGTATGTTTAAAGGACAGTAAGGATACCTCATTTTGCTAAGAGGAAAGGATTCTATAAAGGATGACATATTTGTGTGCTTAGGTCAGATTATGAAATTCCTTGAAAATCAAGCATAAGGATTTAGACTTAATAGAATAAAAATGCAGAAAATATTAGACTTTAAGTAAAGGGATCATATAACTTAAGTGGAATTTAAACAAGTATCTTGCCCTTAAATCCAGGGAAGATGGAGGTTTAGGCTGGGCATGACCAGTAGGGCTGAGGCACTCCCCACAATTAAAAAGTCATGTTGAAGTGTACTGTACTAATGGAAGTGAGTCATATACAAGGCAAGGTCTTCTGCCAGCATCTACTGTTTGTCTAGCCCTGAAATATTATTCCACTTTCAACTGTACAAAGAAAGAAACTCAAACATCTGAAATTGCCACTAATATATGGCATATATATGAGTTCCTGTTTCTGGTTCTGCCTAATTTACCTTGGCATTCTTTTCACGGAGGTCAAATATTTGGTGTGTTGAAATAAATGCAGAACAGATGTTGGGGACTTGTGGCCTGCACATCTCAATTTCCACAGTGCACTGTTGGGCTTTATACATTTAGTTTTCAGAAATATAAATTACTTCCTTACTAGAACAGCAGCAGAAGTAAGGAATATAGCCAAAAAGATTGTAGTAAGAGTCAGAAGTCTAATTGTGTGACTATAGGGAAATCATTAACTTTTCTGAGTCTCAGATATTTCATCTATACAAATATGGGGTCAAAGTTAAAATTTTATAATTCACTTTTTAAGAAGAAAATGAGATAATATATGAAAGATTGCCCATTTATGTGGTTTAAATAATTAAACAGCAAAATCCTGGCGGTTACAGCCAATATAGACAATTGACAAAGCAACAAAAGTCTTGGCAATAAATGCTTTCATCACTAAGAAGACATTTTTAGATAGTGCATACTCTGGAAACTGTTCTCTTCTCACTGAAACAAAGTAAGGCTGATAACATCCTCCAAAAGTGTGCTTGGAAGATCACAAGCACCTCTTGGAGGAGACAGGGAGAGTGGAGGAGAAAATATGTTCTTCGGGATAACATATAGTCTACCAGAGCATACACTGAAGCAAAGCAAACCCTCCTGAATCTTCAGCATTTTAACTGATGCATGCAGTATAAAATTAGAAACAGGACCATAAACACTATTATGAAGACTATACTCAGTGGGGGACACTGAACAAATATATATGGGAAAGTAAGTTCTCTGTGATTAGCATGAAAGCTCAGTCTTACCCAAATCCAAATGAAATTTGAAATGGTTTGGAATACATAAGGAGGATCAGTGAATGACATCAAACGCAAATGATGAAATAGAGAATCTGGACATGATCTTTCTCTTATTTCTCACTGATCCCTTAGAACCACCAATAGAAATATAATATTAACTCTACATGTAAATTAAATTTTCTAGAAGTCATATTTTAAAAAGTAAGACAGATGAGCTTCATTTAATAATACATTTTACATAATTCAATATATTCAAAATGACATCCTTTTAACTTGTAATCATAATAAAAATATAACTGTTATTTTACATTCTTCATAATAAGTCTTTGATATCTGACTTATGGCACATCTCAGTTCAAACTGGGCACATTTAAAGACAGTCAAAGCATAAGAAAGTAGGGATTGTAAATTAACACTAGGCCATATCATATACTTGCACTTATTTTAAAGAAAAGCCAAGTTTAATAGTATGTTTTAGGTTTTAAAATATTTTTGGCCAACCTCTCTTGGTACTTACTCAGAAGTGAGAAAAGATGATTGAAGGTATCTCAACATCCCTCTTTTTTTTCACTCAGAGCTTAGGATTTCTGTTGCAGTAGCTAGGGATTGCATTGTCATTTCAGATGAATGTCAAGTCTGTAATCAAAAAGTGTAAGTCATCATTAGGTTCCTACACTTGTCATTCTTTTATTATTTTTCATTGTTATCTTAAATATATTTACTTCTTGACAAACATAAAGAAATAAAGAATTATATTTAAATGGATAATAAAAAAATTTGACTGCATAAAATCCCTTTTCGTTTTAGGTAGACCTACTGGTACAAACAAATCACTTGGGTGGTCTATTTTTCTTTGGTAACAGGGATTGAACTCAAGGGCTCTAGACCACTGAATCACATCTCCAGCCCTATTTTGTATTTTATTTAGAGATAAGGTCTCACTGAATTGTTTAGGGCCTTACTTTTGCTGAGGCTGGCTTTGAACTCACGATCCTCCTGCCTCAGCCTCCAGAGCCACTGGGATTACAGGCATGAAGCACTGCACCCGGCACCTGCTCTGTTCTCTTACTTAACTGCAACTGTGTTTTCCTTGGTAGATTACTTCTTTGCACCAGGGTTTCTTGATAGAACTCTATTGGTACTTTGGTTTGGACTATTCCTACTAGCTGAAGGTTATATACTATCTATGGGCCTGGCCAAAAAATGTTAGTAGTTTCCTCAGTCATGGTGAAACAACAACAAAATGCCCCCAGGCATTTCTAAACTTCTCTTGAAAAGACTAGTATCACTCTCCCAGTTTGAGAGTCACTGCTTGAAATGTTAGTTAAACTCTGATCATTTAACAAAGCACCTTTAGTTGTAAGTATCCTATATTTTGTAGTTTGCAAGTATTCTGTATTTTGTAATTTCTCTTATCAGCTAAAAAGAAAGGATTATAAAATCAACATTTAAGGCTGGGCTTCATGATGCACACTGTAATCCCAGTGGCTCTGGAGGCTGAGGCAGGAGGATCTTGAGTTCAAAGTCACCATCAGCAATTTAGCAAGGCCTTAAGTAATTTATGGATTTCCTATCTCAAAATAAAAAAATGTAAAAAAGGGCTGGTGATGTGGATCAGTGGTTAAGCACCTAGATTCAATCCCCTGTGCCCATCCTCCACAAATCAACATTTTAAAAACCAGAATCACTAAAACATCAAAGAAACTCAAAGGCCCTTGTAAACACAAGTGAATTTGCTTCAAAGGTCTTTTTGCCTTTTGTTTTCCACTTCAAGTTAACACTACCTTTAAAAAAATCACATTTTTGAATTTATTTTTTCTGACCTCTAAGAGGGATCTTACATTTTTCTACTTTCCTTTCCAAGACTATTCCCTCTTTTGCACTGTGTAATCTTGAATTTAAATCTGAACTAGTTGCATTGTGTTAATAGTCAAATTATGATACAATTTGAATTATTGAAATGCATATGGAGGGGTTTCTTTTCTTATTTTTAGTGAAAACTCACGTTTTTAAAATTAGCACCTAGGGGACTATAGGTGGAGACTTTACATATTAGAGTCATCAGCATGATAATTGTAATTAAATAAACACAAATCAGTTCATGATAGCTGATTTCATTTACTATTATAATCAGCTTTCTCCTCTATAAAACAGCACAATTAGTCCTAAATTGACATTCACTAATTGTATATTAGAGTTTCAAGGAAAACAACGAAGAGTTAGTGACTATCATAATGATTGAGATGTGTTTTGACATCAGTAATTATTATTATTTTTAAGATGGGGGTCTTGCTATGTCGCCTAACCTGATCTCCAACTCCTGGACTCAAGCAATCCTCCTGGCTTGGCCTTCTGAGTAGTTAGGACTACAAGTCACCAAACCAGCCCAGTAATTACTGTTTAGTAGATCTCTTTTTGGACACTAAAATCACTACTAATATGATTGTATATGTTTGAAATTGGTTTTATGAGCAACATACAGATTTGATGCAATTCCCATCAAAATACCCACAAATTGGTGTGAATATACTTTGTATACAACGAGAGATATGAAAAATTGTGCTCTATATATGTAATATGAATTGTAATGCATTCTGTTGTCATATAAATTTAAAATAATAATAATAATAATAATAATAATAATAAATATCATTTTTCCAGAACTAGAAAAAACAGTCCTGAAATCCATTTGGAAGAATAAAATATTCAGAATAGCCAAAACAATTCTAAGTCAATAAAGCAAGCTGGAGGCATCATCACAATACCTGACTTCAAATTATACTACAAAGCTATTGAAATAACCACTGCATGGCTCTGTCATAAAACCAGATTCATAGACCAATGGGAAAGAAGAGAAGACACGGAAAAAGATCCAACACAGTTAACAGTCATCTGATTCTTGACAAAGATGCCAAAAACACATTGGGAGAAAAGACAGGCTTTAAACAAATGGTGCCAGAAAAATTGATTACCCATATGTAGACAAATAAGACTAGACCCTGTACAAACTTGAAAGAGATCAAAAGCCCAGGAATTAGACCAGAAACTATGCAAATCCTTGGAAGAAAATATAGGTTTGAGACTCCAGCATATAGGTACAGGCAATGACTTTCTTATTAGAACTCCTAAAGCTCAGAAAATAATGACAAAAGTTAATAAACAGAATGGCATCAAATTAAAAAGCTTCTGCACACAAAGGAAACAATTGGTAACATGAAGAAAGAACCTATGGAATGGGAGAAAATATATTTGCTAACTACTCTTTTTTTCTTTTTTTAAAGAAAGCGAGAGAGAATTTTTTAATATTTATTTTTTAGTTTTTGGTGGACACAACATCTTTGTTTGTAATGTGGTACTGAGGATCGAACCTGGACTGCATGCATGCAAGGCGAGCGTGCTACCGCTTGAGCCACATCCCCAGCCCTGCTAACTACTCTTTTGACACAGGATTAATATCCAGACTATATAAGAAACTTTAAAAAACTTAACACCAAAACCTCAAATATCCTAGCTTAATTGGGCAAATGAATTAAACAGATACTTCTCAAAAGAAGAAATAAAAATGGACAACAAATCTATGAAAATGTTCAACATCAATAGCAATTAGGGAAATGCAAATCAAAACTACAGTGAGCTTTCATCTCACTCTAGTCAGAATAGCAGCCATCAAAAATATGAATGATATGGGGCTGGGGTTGTGGCTCAACAGCAGATTGCTTGTCTAGCACGTGCAAGGCCCTGGGTTCGATCCTCAGCACCACATTAAAAATAAATAAATAAAAATAAAGGTATTGTGTCCAACTACTTAAAAAAAGAATATGAACAATAATAAATGCTAGAGAGAATGTGGAGAAGGGACACTTTTTTCTCTGTTGATAGGATTGTAAATGAATATAACCACTATTGAAATCAGTATGGAGGTTCCTCAAATGACTAGGCAGGAAACCACCATATAACCCAGGTATACAACTACTCAATGTTTATCCTAAAGAATTAAAGTCATAATACTAGAGTAGTACATGCATACCCATGTTTATAGCAGCACAATTCACAGTTGCCAAACTTTGGAACCAAACTAGGTGCTTATCAAGGATGAATAAATAAAGAAAATGTGGCATATACACACAATGGAGCTTTATTCAGCCATAAATGTGAATTATGTCATTTGCTGGAAAACGGATGAAACTTTAGAACATTCTGTTACACAAAATAAGCTAAACTCATAAAATCAAGGGAGCATATGTTTTCTCTCGGATGTGGAAGCAAGAGAGGAAAAAGGAAAAGAAAAGTGAAAATCAAAAGGAGATCAGTAGAGTGTAGGAAAGGGACCAGGAGAGGGAGGAGTGAATGGAAAATACTGGGGAATGATATTGGCCAAACTATAGTGTTATATTGTGCATGTGGAAATATGTTACGACAAATACTGCCATGATTTACGACTATAATGTATCAACAAAAAAATGGAAAAAATAAAAGAAAGCAAACAAAAGAACAAAATTGCTTTCATGTATATATGTATGTATGTATGTATACAGCCTAGCCAAACATCTATTGTGAGCATAAACATTAATACTCTGGAACAGTGATGAGCAAATCATACCTGTCAGCCTGACACTGTTTTTTTTTAAATTGTTCTCTTTATTCCTTTTTTCTCTTTCTTTCTTTCTTTCTTTCTTTCTTTCATTCTTTCCCCCCACCTTCTCTCTCCCTCCCTCCCTCCCTCCCTTCTTTCTTTCTTTCTTTCACGGTGTCCAACAATAACACTTGCGTTTGTAAACAAAGTTTTATTAGAATACAGAAGCTTATATTATTTACCCACAGTCTAGGCTGTTTTTGTGCTACATTGGCACTTGAGTGGCAATGAAGACTTGCCTACAAAGTCTAATATATTTATTATCAGTCTCTTTTCAGGAAAAGTTTGTTGATCCCTGATTAGATTATAGATTAAAGTCAGCAGAATAAATACATAAACATTTCTTTTCTTACGACTAAAATTGGCTGTATGAAATGAGATAAATGATCTATTAATTGCCAAGATAAATGTCCCTTCCCTATAGAAAGTGTGTATTCAGGACTAGAAATCTTGGCACTGTGTCATGTCAAATGTAGGAAAAAAACCTGGCAGTTCATTTTGATGAGACTTAAGAAATTTCTTTTCCAGGGCATTTTGAGGTGTATCTAAACTTTGTAGATAATACAGGGAAGAATATTGTAATCTGCAAATAGATTATGTTCATTATTAGTTTGTAATCATTTCACAACTATCATATAATATTAAAGCATCATAAGAGACTGCCTATCATAATAGAAACTTTTATGACTCTAGCCATTAACTTGTATTTTTCTAGTTATTGTAGACCCATACTTTTAAGCTAGTGCTATTGGTAAAATATATGATTATTTAAGTCTGATTGCCTTACTAATTTTGACCAGTTTATTTTTCAGATATCCATTTTGGGGTTTACTCTTTCAATTAATTTTGGGTTCCATGGGCAATGAAATTGTTGTTGAGTATGTAAGATGTTGCAGTTTCTATGTAAGTTCACCTAAGTGCCTCTACCACTATTGATGGGCAAGGATATAAGTAATTTAGTACTTTTACTTGAAACTGTTATAGATCTACTGTACTGGATTTGTTTTCCTGACACAAAAGTGTATAAAACTAGGAAAACTAAACATTTTCAGGTATTAATTTCAGACATGACTGTAGGCCTGGTGCACAAAACACAATTAGGGAGATGAAGCTCAAGTAAGATGGAGGTCATACTGAGTTAAGGAGAAAATTATCAAAGTGCAAGATTATCATAGTGGTTGGAATTTTGTGGACAAGAATGTCTGAGCTATTTATGGTGGGTGCAATGTGATTATGTGTGTGTGTTAGAGAGAGAATACTAAAAGCCTGGAGGAAATTCATTTTTCATATGAATGTACCAGATGAGACTCTTTAAGGCTTAGCAGAGTTTGACTGCTATAAAGGAGACTGAAGATGATGCTAAATGGCAATGTTGGAAGAAATTAGGTTTCCAGCAGAGTCAGGTTGCAGCAGCTTCACTAATATATCAGGTACTTAATTAAGAGTTCAGAAATAAGCCTTAGCAAAAAGAACCACACACAAAAGAGTAAAGGGAAAAAGGTAGACCTAAATTTGAAACCAAAATTGATTCATGCTGAAAATGTATGTGGCAGCCAGAAAGGAAAAAGAAAAAGAAAGGTGTGTGTGTGTGAAAGGAATCTGATGACAATCAAAGGGAGATCAGTAGAGGAAAGGGATCAGGGGAGAGAGGAAAGCAGGTGAAAGAGAAATACTCGAGAACGATATTGGCTAAGTTTTATCACTGTATTGTACATATGCATGCAAACATAACAACAAATCCCACCATTATGTACAAGTATAATGCACCATGAAATATGGAAATAAAGAAAAATACCAAACCTAGTGAGGCGCGGTGGAATATGCCTATAATCCCAGTGACTCAGGTGCATGAAGCAAGAGGATCACGAGCTCAAAGCCAGCCTTAGTAAATCGAGGTGCTAAAGCAGCTCAGCAAGACCCTGTCTCTCAATAAAATACAAAATAGGTCTGGGGATGTGGCTCAGTAATTGAGTACCCTGAGTTCAATCTCTGGAACCAAATAATAATAATAATAGTAATACCAAATCTAATATGATCAAAACAATTCACCAGTAATTAGCCTGCATGACAAATAAAACAGAATATCCTTTATAGGAAGACAACATAATCCAGACTTCCTATGATGTATCATCTATAAATGACCAGAATATAATTAAAAAAATTTTTTTTGGTACCAGGGATTGAACCCAGGGGTGCTTAACCATTGAGCCACAACCTCAGCACTTTTTTGCATTTTATTTAGATACAGGGTCTCACTGAGTTGCTAAGTGCATCCCTTAGTTGCAGAGGCTAGCTTTGATCCTCCCGCCTTAGCCTCCTGAGTCGCTGGGATTATAGGCATGTAGAATATCATTAAATTTTGCCAGAATGCAAAGAAGATAGAAAAATGAGAACCACAAGAGAAAATATCACATATAAAAAAAGTTCCATGAGCTGACCCAGATGTTAGGATTAGCCGAAAAAAAATTTAAATAGTTTTAATAACTAATTTCAAGGAGTTAAAGAAAAGCTTAATCATAATGAATAAGTAGATATGGGTGTCAACATATAAATGAAAAAATTCTTTTAAAAGAAATAAAAAGTATAGTATTTGAAATGAAAAATTCATGAAACAAATCTATCATCAGATTGTATAGTGCAAAAACAGCAAAAAGTTAACTTGGAGATAGACCAATAAAAATTATCTGTTCTAAAAATCAGAAAGAAAAAAATAGAGACTTGGTTACTATCAGTACAAAGTGACCTAACATACATATAATTAGATTTCTAGAAGAATAGACGCATAAATTGTACAGAAAAAAATATTTAAGACAACGATGGCTAAAATTATCCCAAATTAACAAAAAAGATGTTAACAGATTTAGGAAACTCAGTGAATACTAAGGTTAGTTACAAAGCAAATCACACCTAGATGCATCAGAGTCAACTGTAAATAATCAATTAGGAGGAAAAAGGTCTTGAAGGCAATTAGAAAAAAGTGGTGTGTTTTACATTGGTAAAAATGACTAAAATGATAGCTGACTTCTTATCAGAAATGAGAGGTTAAAGTTAATGGAAAGGTTTAAGGTGCTAGAAGACAAAAACTGCTAATCCAGGATAAATACTCTTCAAAACTGAAAGCAGAATAGACTTTTTCAAATAAATAAAAAGAAAATTCAATACCAATAGATCTCTACTATTAATGCTAAAAGAACCTCTTCAGGATAAAAGGAGATGATCCATCAGGTAGAAACAGATGCACTGTGTGCTTTAGTTCACTGTGTAATAAACTTAATGGTTTAATATAAAAATTCTTTGTTATTTCTCCTTATTCTATGATTTGGCTTTACATAACCTGATGGGTCCTTTGCTCTAGGTATTTATTACTGCTTACGTGGTTTCCTTTAGCAGGAATTGTTTAACCAAAGGTAGAACTGACAAAATAGCTTCGTTTACATGTCTGCTAGCTCAACTGGTTGGGTCAGGCTTATCTCTTCAAATGCTTTTAGTCATTCAGTCATTCTAAAATTTTTTATTTGTTGATTAGATTTCTAGAGGATAATAGTAGAATGTATACACCTTCCCAGGGTGTTATGTCTAGGATTGGCATGGAATCACTTTC